>NC_090740.1:49283865-49296365 GCF_036898095.1 Palaemon carinicauda
AGGTGAGCTTCGCCCTCAGTTTTTTCAGGGATAAGTTTGATCCAGAGCTTTCTCCTTTAAAAAGCTGTCCTCCCCTGAAGTCTGAAGTTCTACGAAGATAGACCTTTAGACACTCTACAAGACATAGAGAGACATCTTCCTTCAGAGGGCAGATATTCCAGGGACCCCACCTCCTAGTGGGTGGCTCATTCTTAGCAAGAAAGGTAGGATCAGGGAAAAGATTCAGTTCTCCTGTTTTTGTGCACTGAATGTGGCCCTCATCTCTAGATACGGTTACAGCGAACAGAGAGATAACCTTTTGGGTTGGATCCTCAAGGGAACAATCTTCATTGTTCACCGATGAGGCATAATGTAGGACCTTGTTCAAAGACCAAGAGATGGTCTTTGGGGTTGCTGCAGGCCTAAACTTTGCACATGCCTTCAGAATCTTTTTAAAGATTTCCTTTGCCAGATCCACTTGAAAGGCATATAGAAGAGGTCTAGTCAAGGCGGACTTACACGTAGTTATCATGTTGGCCGCCATACCTTGATTATGAAGGTGGACAAAGAAGGACAGACAGAAGTTCATTGAGATTTCTTTTAGTACTTTTGCTTTCACGAAAGCAATCCACTTTTTCCAAGAAGACTCATATTGTCTTCTAGTTGACTTAGACTTGTATTCTTTTAAGAATTTTATATTGCCTTCTGAGATCCCAAATCTTTTTCTAACCGCTAGGGCAAGAAAATCATGAAATGATGAGTCAGGGTTCTCAAGGATGTAACGAAGGCAATTAATTTCTGAACCTTCTGAAATAGACCTAGGATCAGAACTAGGTCCAGCCTCAGCTTCAGTTCCTTCATTAAGGAAGACAGATTGCTCTTGAGCTGCTTGGGAGCCAAAAGAGCTACTCCCCCTTGGAAGTATCTGAGCCTTTTGAGGACCTTCAGCAGGTGATTGGATGGTATGAACGGGAATACCTGAGTCCATCCCTTCCATATTAGAGACATGCTGTCTATAAACTCCACTAGAGGATCCTCGTATGGGGCTACATATCGAGGTAGTTTCTTGGATATGCTCGTAATGAAGAGGTCGATCTGCAGTTCCGGGACTTGTTCCCATCTGGGAGGGAATGGGTCTGGATCCATGGACCATTCCAACTCTATCGGCTTGAACCGAAATAGAACATCCACTGTCACATTGTGGATCAATTGTATATAAACTGCTGACAAGTGCCATCCCTTTAAGAAAGGAATGGGTAACTTCACCTAGATTGTATGAGACGTTCTCTAGCATTGTCGATTGCGACGTCTCATTATTGCTTCGGTGTCCCAGATCAGTCGTAGGAAGTCTGATCTGTGTGGAGAGAGCTTCCCCACTCATGACTGGACCAGCATAGTCATGGGACTTTCAGACTTTGACTTTTGTTAGAGAAGCGATTAACGAGGGACCGATATTGGCGGTCTTTTCAGATCTCTTCAAGCGTTTGATGCGTATTTTCTCCAGGCTCCTGACGCATCTTTCCGCTGTGCTCTTAGCACTAGGTCTGTCAATATTGCTAACTGGGGAGAGTTCAGAGCTTCTCCCTGTTAGCGTCTTAGAAATCTGACTGATTATCTGAGTCTCTTGACCGTCCTTGCGATCTCCTTTTATATTCCCAAGGGAAAGGAGAGTTGGTGTGACCACAGGCTTCAATGGTTTTACAGCCATTTAAACCTTTGAGCTGAGAATAGAGACTTCTAGAAGCTTATCTTGCATCTGCGATGTCCCGGGAACCAGATCATTTCCTTGGATGCACATAGACCAGCCACTTTGGGTACTGCCAACCCCGGCCTCTAGTCCTGGTATATTGTTTGCCTGAACCATTTCTAGTCTTGGTTTTTATGTGACTAAGTCTGCCAACCCTATGAAGATATTTAGGACTGTGTCTAGTCCGACACGTATCTCTCCTAGGATGTACATTACTATCTGTAACCTGAATCGTAGATAGGAGGGGAGGGGGGGGGGGTTTGACTGGAAGATGCCAAAGGACACCTTACAGGTCTGACAAGACTACGAACACCCCTTTTTGAAACAAGGTCCATATGTTCAGAAGCATCAACATTCTGAACTTGCTGTTTTATATGAACTAGTTGAGTGCCAACGAGTTCAAAATGACTCCAAAATTTCTTGAGTTCTTCTCGTGAACACAAAACAGCCTTCCCTGGAACTCGATGGACAATAGTTTCCTTACCACATTTATGCTCTAGAGCTCACAGGTATACTCCTCCAGGAGGGTTTTGGATTACAGGAGAAGGTAAGGAAATAATGGTGGAGATATTTCTGTTTCCCATCATAGTCCTATCTTGATTAGGCCTTGGACCCAAGGATCTAAGGTCCAACGACCCTTAAAGAGCCTCTCTCCTACCAGAAGCATCTTCATGCTTCGAATGATCAGTAGGTTTTAACTCTTGACCACCTGCCGTGGTCACTGTGACTGTGGGATGTTGTTGAACAGCCCGGATATTTTCACCATTTCCAATCTTCTTTTTAGGTTGGGGACCCACAACCATGGAAGATTTTCTCTTTGAAAGGATTCCTCACTTTTGGAGAAGACTTATATTCTCCATGGTGGCGCTCTTAATCACTTTCCTAGCTACCTCGTCTGGGAAGAGGTCTTTACCCCAGATGTTGGAAGATATTAGCTCCCTTGTTTCATGTTTCACTTTTGCAGCAGCGATCAAGAACTCTCTACATGCTCTCCTAGCCTTGATAAAGGCGTAAAGGTCCTTCACTAAGGTAGCCATATGCATTTTGGCTAGGACCATGAGCATATCTGGGGTATTTTGATAGGTTGAACACAACTCTATGTAGCGTTGTAGAGAAAGGGAGGCTGCAATTCTCTCCTTTGTCTCTTGTTCATTATACAGGAGAAACTCCGATATTTTAGGGAGACATTCGTTAAATTGTCAACTGGCGACATCCGCATCTAATCTTCCTACTGAGAAAGTTAAATGGATTTCTTTCCAGTCCTTTTCCTGTCTAGGAAAGGGTGGTGACAGAGGCTTGCAACCTCGAGTACAGGACATGGTCTACCCGCCGCCACTGCCTTGGCAACAGATGTAAATGCCTTCCCCATAAAGGGGTAATGAGGTTGAAGCAGGAGCAAGAAAGGAAGGGTGCCTGTTATTCAGAGAGAATACCTTCAACTCCGAGTAACCCGCCTTTTTCAGGCTACTTGACAGGATAGCCTCTGCCTTATCATGGTCGAGAATTATGACCTCCTTAGTTTCAATTCCTTTTCTTAACTTTGGTTCATACCCTAGTCGAACAAAAATATTAGAGAAAGCATCAAAGCTTGTCCAAAATTAGATTTTGTCCAAAGGAACTGCACCCATCTTCTCCGAGATGTAGAGTTTGCCATTTAAGATCGGCATCAACTCTGCAAACCTCTAGGGATTGGTTTGGGAGCATATCAGTAGGTCTTGATGCATGGGTCGTTTCAATGACCCTTGGGACGCGACAAGAAAAGCTTTGCGAGGCTCTATCTTGCCTTTTACTTCCTGCTTTTCATTTTGTTTACGAACGCTCTGTATTAAATTACTCACTTGGATACATAATTGTTCCTTTCTATCTAATATGGGGGTAGAAGACGAAGATATCGACGTCGATGGCTCTAGAACTGTCATAGGCGGAGGCAATTCCGACACAACATTTTCTTCTTCTACCCCGGGGCACTTCCTGCCCTCTTTCTCAAAGTCTATCTGGCCGTCAGGGGATTTGATTGGCGCTTGAGGCACCACTATTTTCTTAATAGCCTTCGGAAATAGTAGCTTACGTATCCTATCATTAGGTAGGTAAGGTCCCGGAGAGATTTTCTGGAAGCCTCTCACCCAGTTGTGTATTTTGTATTAGGCTGTATCCCTAGTCTCTGTAGACTTTAGATTCTTGAAACCTTCGGACATTAAGGTCCGACATATATTGCAAACCTGTGGGTTCCAATAATGTAGGGATCTGGAAATAATATTGCAGGGGGCATGAAACCTGAAAGTATTATGACCGTAAAAATACTTACTCTTGGCCTTGCAGAAGGCTACAGCACAAATTATCTGATGTTCCTCCTGTAAAGAAAGGAAAGCAGAATGAGAATAAAAAGGATGATCTCTCTGATAATCAATATGCAAAGGGCATCTTTTAACAGAATAGCTTAGGATAGTAAGCTATAAAGGGATAGTAGGAGAAACATACTTGTGTACCCCCTGCAAGCAGATGCTGTTACCTCCCCTCGGTATTAACTATATGGAGATTCCTCTATCAAGAAGCTCCAACTAAAAGGGCTCTTACCCCTAAGGGTAGAGACGTACTAATTCGCTGTCCCTTTTTATTCTTAATACTGTGGGGTTAGAATGACTGATTCTCTATCAAAATATTGAAGAAATACCATTCTTTCAATATAGGAGCGGTACCAGTAGAGGCTCACACAAGGGTACCCAAGCTATGTTAGAAATTACTACTGTATAGAGGTACTGTAGTTTTCTATTTGCAGTATATTGCAAATTACTGGCTACTGTACAATTATATATTGTAGATCATCCAAATAGCTGCCTTTGTAGCAAGCATTTAGCAGAGTGGTTCAGCTGGCATGACACTAGCTGGACTAGGAAAATAAAGACATATAATTGTGTATCCCACTCAACCTATTTGCTGTGGCCTTCCTTACAATATCAAATAATAGTTTCCTGATCAGGGAGACTCATGGATAAAGGCTCTAGCCTTTAAGGGTTAGGAGTGTAACACCCCGGCCTTGAAGATATCTAATATTGTAGGGTAATCCAAAAACTGATTACTAATCAGAATATCGAAGAAATTATATTAATTCAATATGGGATTGGGTTCAGCAAATACCTGTGTAGGGATACCCAAGATATATTGGAAATAACTACTCTTATAATATATATAGTAGTTTTTTATATGCATAGCTAGATCTTGCCGGTATATCCAGCATGCTAGCTAACAGAGATAGCATGAAGTAAAGGTTACTCCTTATTGTGTATGTATACAGTAATTAAGGATGTAAAAGTCTAATTTTACTGCCTTTCTCCAGAAAAAAGGTTCAAATGGAAGTGGAGAATGTACCATTCAGGCTTCCATCCAGCTACAGTACTATTGCCGGCAAGGTGCTGGCAATACACTGCCGGCAGGCTAGCCTCCGGAAAGTACCATTACAGTTGGCCTGCTGCCGTCTAAGTAAGAACCTATCTGTGCCGGCCTGTCCGGCGGTACTCTGGCAACAGGACCTATGACTAGCAGTCCAAGGGAGAAATGAAGAACCTTGGGGACAGAAGGGACTTCCCACTCATAGCCATCATAGCTGCTGGCAGCCACCAGCCACCGGCAGCCATCTTGGCTGCTGGCAATCGCCAGCCACCGGAAGAAACCATAGTTGCCGACAGATGATGCGGCTACCGGTAGTATGCATTGCTGCCAGCAGCCACCATGACCGCTGAAAGTTGAAAGACATATGGTCACTGACATTCAACATGGCCGCCGACAGTTTTCATGGCTGCCTGCAGCTAACATAGTTACTGGCAGCCGGACAGAGTTCGTAGAGAGGGAGTCTGGCCGGCTCCGGCAACTCACCAGCAACAACGGTAAGGTTGCAGGACGCCGGCCAATTGAAAGATAATGGCTCGGCCATCAAAAGTGGACAGAGGGGAAGGGAACAAGGTCCTGTATAGGGTGTGGAAGGGACTGGCAAAGCTGTCAGTCCTACCACACCTTAATAAAACTCTGTTTCACTATCGACAGTATCCTAGCTGATAGGAGAGACTCAGTTCTCCAACCTAGAGAATGCCAATACATTTAAGATGACGGCAGCATTGCTGCCTCCTCTCAACAAGGGAGAAACAGAGTAAAAGAAGAATACTATTCTTCAGCCTAGGGGACTGCGAACAAAGGACTAGTCTTCTAGACCGCAAGGAGAAGATGGTATCCTATCACTACTTCAAGTGCGGAAAGGGAGGCTAGCCTCCAATGTCGGCAGCCTAGCCGGCAGGGGAATGATGGTATCCTACAACCTATTCACCCTGCCGGCAGGTCTCTGACAAAAGACTAGATACTCAGAGATTCTGACTGAATCCCAAAATATGCTGGTATACCACAACCTGCGGTTAAGGGAAGAAACAGAAAAAACCTAGGCTAGTCATGTCTGAATAATATTCAGGGCACAACCACTAAGGTTGTAGCCTGAAGCTACACTCAGAGGTAAAGAGAGATTACCCTTAAATCTCCAAGGAGACGTTTAATGTTTCATATAATTCTAGGAGGTATCAGTCTCCAACAGAATCGAAAAACAATACACGAGGGTAACCAGGGAAAAGTCTGACCTTATAATAAAACAACTAGGTTAGGTTACCTAGGCGAGCCGAGATCTCGGTTACCTAACTAACCGAAACTCTAACTATACGATCGACATGGAAAAGGAAATTATGCACATTATCAATATCTTTACAAGTATAATTTGCCTAAATAGCTATATAATTGAATAATTAATTAATGCTATTAAAAACCAGAAAGTCATTCTGCTGACTAAATAACACATGCCTAATGAACAACTGCGCTCATGGCACCTCCAGTAACCCGCCTAGCTCATAGGCACAATAAATTACTGTAATTTGACAATGAAACAGGAGCTAAAATATACTCATTGTAAAAACTCGATACTCAACTTTCCAGAGGCGGAAGAAGATGAAGAAAGCACAACTATAATCCTTGCAAAACGATCGAGAAAGTTAGATCAACAGGGAATACCACCGAGCAAAATCGCTACAAAATAAGGAATGTTCGCCATCTTGGAAATGGCGCTGTTGTCATACTCAGTAATAGTGCTAGAACGGGTGTAGCTTTGATAGAGCTCCCATTCTATTCTGACACACCCCCCTCGAAGCATAAACGATATTAGGGGTGCAGATTGCTATGTGGCGTGTCATGAATACATCCTCTGATATATATGTATATGTATATAATAGATATATACATAAACTATATATATATATATATATATATATATATATATATATATATATATATATATATATATATATATGTATATATATATATATATATATATATATATATATATATATATATATATATATATATATATATATATATATATATGTATACATGAATGTCTTGACACCTCAACAATGAAAGGAAATGATTAACTACAATAGCAGATATGATATTGAAAAAAAAATGTAGTATAACACATGAATTATTTGGTAATTGAACATGTTGTTGAAATATGAAAAGCTCTTTCACAACTATGAAAGCGAAGTGTAAATAAAATGATAAATAATAGTTTTTAGATAATATGTAATTTTGCGATTCGTTCATTTCCAAAAAGAAATTGAATTTAGGCTGCATTTTCTATAAAAAATATTGAGCAATCATTTCACGGAACACTAATAATTTATATTTGTCCTGTCAATAATTATTAAATAAAATAAAACCTTAAAACCAATCAGTCGTAAAAATAGAAATAAAATGATAAGGTAAAAGGGGAAAAGATACTCAAAAGTGCGAAAAGGATAAAAAAAGACATTCTGAATGAAAGAAAACGAGAATAAAAATTATTTACCTGAAAACTGAGCTAGCAATTGAATTTTCATAGAGAGAGAGAGAGAGAGAGAGAGAGAGAGAGAGAGAGAGAGAGAGAGAGAGAGAGAGAGAGAGAGAGAGAGAGAGAGAGAGAGAGAGAGAGAGAGAGAGAGAGGCTAGGAAAAGAAAGGAAAAATCTTATACTGTAGAACATTGAAGGCGAGAAAACTTGATAAATATGTTTATTGATTGAATGAAATTTCTAGAAATCTAGTAAATGGTCTCATTAGTGTATGTTGTATAGGCTTATCTTCTATGTGTATAAAAAGAAAATACAATATAGTTTTCTTATATATTTAAAATACTTGAACATTTATAAGATGAATGTGAATAATCGGTGAAAAGTAACAGGCTTTTTTTTATCACATTCCCAGAATATTTCCGGTATATTCAATAAATGGCATGATTGTCTTTTAATTGTAATTGTGTATGAATCTTACACCGAGTATACTTTTACATCTCTCTTTTCTTGAATATTTCTTCTGAGTTTGTTAGTTAGGCAAAATTGTCTTTAAATGCGTGATCACTGGATATATATAAGTTGAGAAACTAACTTGAATAAAACACCATGTTGTTTCTATTAATCTTGGGTATTCAATATCCACAGTTATACACGTTGCGTACTTAAAAAAGGCAAAAGCTTTTGCACTTTTTAAATATACAACGTATATAATTGTGGATTTTGAAATCACAGATGAGAAATTATCCTTCATTGTGGCCAAATTGTACGTACGTTCCCGAAGGATATTTTAGTGGGTATAAAGTTATCATCATCAGCATCATCTCCTACGCCTATTGACGCAAAGGGCCTCGGTTATATTTGGTCAGTCGTCTCTCATTTACTTCGCGCTTCATAGTCCTCAGCCATGTAGGCCTGGGTCATCCAACTCTTCTACAGTAATGCCTTGTGGAGCCCCGCTGAACGTTTAGTGAACTAATGTCTTTTGGGGAGTGCGAAGAGCAGGCACAAACCATCTCCATCTACCCTTCATCATGATATCATCCATAAATGGCTCTCGAGTAATATATAAACATGAAAATATTTAAAGACACAAATTCCTTGAGATATGTCACAGCCCATCACTCATTACTATCTTATAAGTGAGTTGGAAAAATATATCTCGCTGTTGCAACTCTAACCTGGTAACATTTACAGCATTCAACGACAGAGTTTACCTTTGCAAAATTTATATATTCAGTGCTGCGCCGCCTGAAATAAGAAGGGCAAACACTCATCTAATTTATAATTTGATTCCAAGTCATTATTTCTTCCTTTAATATTTTCATCTATTTTTTCAATAAAGGTAATGGAGGCAATTTCTGAATATGCATTGAGTCTTGAGTAAATACTAATAATGCTATGATTGAAAACCTAATCATTGAATTAAAGGGTTTACTTATATTTTCAATAATAGAACTGATCCATTGAAAAGGGTTGCGGTGGCCTGGTGGTAGCGTCCTTGCCTGGTAATTGCTAGACTAGGGTTCGAGTCCCGCACAAACTCATTCGTTCCTTTGGTCGCTGTAACCTCATTATCTTTGTGAAATGAGGATGGGTGGTTTGGGGGAATCTATAGGTTTATCTGTTGAGCCATCAGCAGCCATTACCTGGCCATTCTTGGTCCGAGCTTGGATGGAGTGGAGGCTTGGGTGCTGATCGTAATATGGTAATTTTCTAGGGCATTGTACTCCTTAATATGGCAATCTCACTGTCCCTTGCCTCTGCCATTCATGAATGAACTTTAAATTAATAAATTGTTTCATAAGACAATCGATTATGATATTTAGATTATTTCATCATAGATTGAATACTACGCGTAATTAGTCTTATCTTACCTTCTAATTATTATTATTATTATTATTATTATTATTATTATTAGTATTATTATTACTAATTACGCAGTTCTTGGAGTTACACAGGTAAATGTGTAGTAATTGAAGCATAGTTGAAAGTCATTGATTCAGTTCAGCATTGAAACATACTTGTCATCATACTAATGAGTATCTGAAGATGTTGTTGGTGTTTATCATGGGGATTACATTTTTTTTTATCGTCAATATTCTTATTTATGGTAGTTAATTCAAAGATTTTAGGGTCCTTTCTTCGTTATTGTTCATCACCTTAAGCTGTTATCAGAGAAAAAATACTTCTAATAAATCGTTGTTGAAGTTGAGAAATTAGACGATGAAATTACTAATTTTCTTCATTACTGTTAATAATAATTCCCTGCATTTTGGTGATATCTCAGGATTTGATTTTGAGAATTTACCATTTTTTTTTATCATGATTATAGTATTAAGTATGATCATTTTCTCTCATAATTAAGAGTATGGAACCTCCATTTCATTAATAAATAAATTTCAATACATGGAAATTTCTCAATATCCGTTACTACTGACATTTACTGATTACAGCATATTGAATATTCATCGCATTTGTAAACACGATTAATTCCCCTTGCAATCTTACCAATCTATATAATGCAAGATTTGCAATACATTTACCTAGATTTTGCGAAAATTGACGTACGTGAAGAGGAAGATCATTCTTGATTTGGTTTATAATCTGAGCAATTTTGCAAGATTCACCTGGATTTCATGAACGAATGACAAATGGCTGGTTAGATGTACTAGGTGGGTTTATGTGAATTCCAATTCAACATCAATTAAAGAGATTATTCAAAATGCCGCATACTTTTTTTTTAAAAAATTATTAGCTGGAAATAATTCATAAAAAAAAATTAGTAATATAATAAAGTGAAAGTTATTGATAGGAAAAAAAAACGCCCAATATAAAAAGTTAGTTGTATAGAATAGCTGTTTCAATCTAGGGTTTGTGATTTATGTGTAATTTCCAGGGGAGATGAGTCTGGAAAATTTTAAACATACATTCATCATAAGAAAAAGACTGTTAATACACAACGGTCTCAATTCTGTATTCCATCCTATAACTATGTCTGGATGAACATTTTCTTGTGAGTCTGGATTCTCGACACACGTTTCAAACAAAATTAATGACAGAAACGGACTTGATGATGTAAGGGGATTTACATCCGGCTTTCGGCTTCGTTTTTGAGATTTGGTATTTAAGAAACAGTAGAGAATTTCACATTAAATTATCAATAAAATAACTCCGGTATATATGCAGTGTGCTTAGATATTTCTTGCAGAATTCATACATAATGAAATGACTAAAAGCAACCATATATTTCCTTGTTTTTGTAAAAGCTGAAAGGAAATTGTATATATTTGGCCAGAGATGCAAGGGAAGAAATACGTCATCTGTGACTGGTATGGGAACATATCACGACACTTTATTCAAGGGGAACCTGTATATCATTTAGCTGCCTGTTTTTTTTCCTCTCAGTTCCATATACCACATGCTGGAAATAAGGCTCTTTATATTATTATAAAATATATAGTTAACACAAATGAATAAAATGAGAATTAAATAGATCACGTAAATTCTAATTATCAGTAATAGTAGTAGTAGTAGTAGTAGTAGTAGTAGTAGTAGTAGTAGTAGTAGTAGTAGTAGTAGTAGTAGTACAATAATAATAATAATAATAATAATAATAATAATAATAATAATAATAATAATAATAATAATAATAATAATAATAATAATAATGAAGGTA
This sequence comes from Palaemon carinicauda, assembly GCF_036898095.1. Taxonomy (NCBI): domain Eukaryota; kingdom Metazoa; phylum Arthropoda; class Malacostraca; order Decapoda; family Palaemonidae; genus Palaemon; species Palaemon carinicauda. The sequence goes on from NC_090740.1 coordinate 49,295,122, forward strand.
ACTTAAAATTAACTGACATATCTCACTGTTTCCACACGGTTGGTAAACGCCAAAGATTCAACAACTTCCAGTTAGTTTATTATTTCCCCTCCCCCCAGTATTTAACAAAGCCTTTGATTTGATTTTGTTATTAGACATTTTTTTTTACATATAGATTAAATTCCGAAGATAAAACTATTACAAGGGTAAATTCTCCGACAACATCTTGCTGCACTTGACCCTCTGGAGGGATCATAAATTTGTAAATAAAGCGTCAGACAGGGGGGAAAATACTTCTAGCTATCTTTAATTCGTCTCCAATGCTTGGCTACGTCCAGAGGTAAACAATTTCTTTACCAATTGCAAAAAGGCTCACTTCTCTATCCTTCATCCTCCATCACTGCTTCCCCTCTCATCCAACTATGTTCTTGTTTGCAAAATGTTCACTTTATACTTCAAACAATCAATTCCACCAGTATTGACCCTTTCTACATTTTTTATTGCTTTTCCAATAGTACTGAGGCATTTTCATCTCATTATCACTCACTAATTTATTACCTCTTTTGATACCATCCCTGACCTTAAATATTTTAAACCCACATAAGAAAAAGGATTTTATTGCTACAATCCTATAAATTCAGTAGTATACAATACCATAAAAAATATATTTTCATCTTAATTGCTATTATTGTAAAAGTTGGTAACTTGAAACTGAAAATAGTCTCTACTGTGTATTGAGATCACCAATTAGATGTATCATATTTTAGCAAACCTGTAGATTTAGGACTTCTAAGTCTTTAACCGATTACTATTGAGAAATCCTTTTCTCATATTAACTATATATTGAAAATAATCCGGCATAAAATTAAACCAAATCATGTTATATTCTTCAAAACATTTGTGGGAAAGGCAGCGACTCCCTTCCCTCCTCACCAACCAACTACCTAGTTGCATATGCTCACTTCGCTCACCAATATCATCAGTTAAATTTTCAGATTCCGCATACACTCTTTTGAAGACCTAAGGATGACCTTGGAGGGCAGTACCAACCGCTAAAGGGAGCATGGTAGCACAAACGTTAAGAACTAGTTGCTAGAACAGTAATAACGCGTTCGCCCAGAATTCGCATCACAGCAGTACGATCCCATCCCGGAACTATGCTTTTAAGCTTTTTCTGATGAAACTGGTACTGAGATCTGACTTCATCGCGTTTACCTTTGATATGCATAATCAGAATTTACTTTTTATAGCATTTTGAAAGTCTG
>NC_090740.1:49311365-49318865 GCF_036898095.1 Palaemon carinicauda
ATTTTTTCGAAGTTTGTGTTAGATAATATATTATGTAACAGTAATTTAAGAAATAAATACCTTCTGGGTACTACGATTATGAATCGTTCATGGGAGGTTCTTGTCGATACATATGGATCTTACACAAGACGCACATATATACAAACCTAGTGTTATCCAACTGATAAGCCTTTTTTTGTGCGGATTTGTAAGACAAATGACAACAGAACAAACATACAAACATTCATATTTATCTATATAACATATATTTACACACACACACACACACACACACGCACACACACACACATACACATACACACACACACACACACACACACATATATATATATATATATATATACATATATATATATATATATCCAAATAAGCCATATATATTTTTGATACATTAATGTCTGGATTCTCTTAATGACCTCGGGATCAGAGCCCCAGGCGAAATCAAACAAAGACAAGAGCTTGGCTCCGGCCGGGAATCGAACCCTGGTCGGCAATCTCGTATATACAGTGACTAAGCCACTTGGCCAAGTGGCTTAATCACTGTCTATACATGCTTGCCGACCAGGGTTCGATTCCCAGCCTGAGCTAAGCTCTTGTCTTTGTGTGATTTCGCCTGGGGCTCTGATCCCGAGGTCGTTAAGAGAATCCAGATATTAATGTATCAAAAATATATATGGCTTATTTGAATATGAAAAATACGTAAAAATTTGCAAAATTTATCATATATATATATATATATATATAGATATATATATATATATATATATATGTTTATATATATATATATATATATATACTTATATTTATATATATATATATATATATATATAAATGTATGTGTTTATCTATATATATATATATATATATATTTATATATATATATATATATATATATGTTTATATACATACACACACACACACATATATATATATATATATATACGTATATCTATCTATCTATATATATATATATATATATACGCAGTATTTGCTCTAAATTATGACATGGAACCTAAACTCTCAAAGTTTTAAGGATATAGCGCCTTATTCTCTGTTCACATAAGGTCTGTGGACAACTATGAAATATATTAAAAGGCAGAGATAATTATATTGGAACAACTATACTCAGCTTCGAGCTTTTGCTCAGAGAGTTTATGCCTCAACTGAAAAGGAGTACAATTTAACCATAAAAGAAACACTTTCTGGTACAACTCAGGAACATAAATGGTGGTCTACCCTTAAATCTGCACTCTTTGGTGTAGATGTAACAGTTCCTCCTTTACTTAAATCAGATGGCTCAGTCACTCACTGTCCAAAGGAAAAGGCAACCCTTTTGGCTGATGTTTTTGACAGTAAACAGAGTAATGAAAAACTTGAACTTCCTCATTCCTGTTTTCCTGAGGCTAAACTAACTAGTTTAGCTTTTCGATCTCGTGAGATTAAAGCTCTGTTGATGGACCTTGATGCTTATGGAGGTGTAGACCCAAATGGTATTTTTCCTTTGTTTTTTATAAAGACAGCAGATTTCTTAGCTCCAAAGTTATCTATTATTTTGCGCAAGTTAGCAAGGATAGGAGCTTTTAGCACTTGTTGGAGAATTGGTAATGTTACTCCTCTATGTAAATGTGTTTGTGGTAGCTCAAGTCCCACTGATTACTGCCCAATTTCCATAACTCCCATATTATCTAAAGTTTTTGAACGTCTTCTGGCAAAACGTCTTAATAGGTTTGCTGAAGGTAATCATCTACTCCCTAGTTTGCAATTTGTTTTTCGTAAAGGCCTTGGAGCATGTGATGCCCTTCTTACAATCTCCAATGCTGTACAGAAATCCCTTGATTGTGGTCGGGAAGTTCGTATGATTGGCCTTGATTTTAGTGCTGCCTTTGACCGTGTTAATCATGAGGCCCTTGTTTTCAAACTGAAACAGTTGGGAGTGGGTGGGTCGTGTCTTAGCATTATTATTGATTTTTTAAGTAATAGATCTCAAAGAATTGTTGTTGATGGGCACCATAGTGATTATAGGAATGTGATATCCTGTGTTCCACAGGGTAGGGTTCTTGGCCCATTACTTTTTATACTATATACACATGACATGTGGTTTAGCCTAGAAAACAAGATTGTTGCATATGCAGATGATGCTACTCTCTTTGCATCAATTCCATCCCCTGAATGTAGATCTAGGGTTGGTGAATCCCTTAATAGAGATTTAGCTAGAATTAGTGCATGGTGCAAATTATGGGGTATGAAGTTGAATCCTAACAAAACTCAAAGTATGATTGTAAGTAGGTCAAGGACGGTGGTTCCTCAACACCCGGATTTCAGTATTGATAATGTTCCTTTAAATATGTATGACTCTTTCAAAATTTTAGGTGTGATTCTCGACAGTAAATTTACTTTTGAGAAACATATAAGGTCTGTGTCTTCTTCAATTGCACAAAAAATAGACTTATTGAGAAAGTCTTTCAAGATTTTTGGTGATCAATCTATTCTGAAGAAGTGTTTTAACTCTTTCATTCTACCTTGTTTTGAGTATTGTTCTCCTGTCTGGTCTTCAGCTGCTGATTCTCATCTTAATTTGTTGGACAGAAACTTGCGGTCTATTAAATTTCTTATTCCTGATCGAGATATTAATCTCTGGCACCGTCGTTCAATTAGTTCATTATACATGTTGCATAAGATTTTTCACAACTCTGACCATCCTTTACATTCAGATCTCCTTGGACAATTCTATCCTGTTCGTAATACTAGGCAGGCAGTTAATTCTAATAGCCAGGCCTTCTCCATCACGAGGCTCAATACTGCGTAGTACTCTAGAAGTTTTATTCCAGCTGTTACCAAGTTGTGGAATGATCTTCCTAATCGGGTGGTTGAATCATTAGAACTTCAAAAGTTCAAAGTTGGAGCAAATGCTTTTTTGTTGACCAGGCAGACATAGTCTTTTTATAGTTTATTTATGACATATTTGTTTTTGTTGTTGATAGTTTATTATATGACATGTCTGTTTTGACATGGTTTCTTATTTTAGAATGATTTATTGCTAATTTGTTCTCTTCATTTATTTATTTCCTTATTTCCTTTCCTCACTGGGCTATTTTTCCCTGTTGGAGCCCCTGGGCTTATAGCATCTTGCTTTTCCAACTAGGGTTGTAGCTTGGATAGTAATAATAATAATGAAAGTTTTAAGGATATAGCGCCTTATTCTCTGTTCACATAAGGTCTGTGGACAACTATGAAATATATTAAAAGGCAGAGATAATTATACTGGAACAACTATACTCAGCTTCGAGCTTTTGCTCAGAGAGTTTATGCCTCAACTGAAAAGGAGTACAATTTAACCATAAAAGAAACACTTTCTGGTACAACTCAGGAACATAAATGGTGGTCTACCCTTAAATCTGCACTCTTTGGTGTAGATGTAACAGTTCCTCCTTTACTTAAATCAGATGGCTCAGTCACTCACTGTCCAAAGGAAAAGGCAACCCTTTTGGCTGATGTTTTTGACAGTAAACAGAGTAATGAAAAACTTGAACTTCCTCATTCCTGTTTTCCTGAGGCTAAACTAACTAGTTTAGCTTTTCGATCTCGTGAGATTAAAGCTCTGTTGATGGACCTTGATGCTTATGGAGGTGTAGACCCAAATGGTATTTTTCCTTTGTTTTTTATAAAGACAGCAGATTTCTTAGCTCCAAAGTTATCTATTATTTTGCGCAAGTTAGCAAGGATAGGAGCTTTTAGCACTTGTTGGAGAATTGGTAATGTTACTCCTCTATGTAAATGTGTTTGTGGTAGCTCAAGTCCCACTGATTACCGGCCAATTTCCATAACTCCCATATTATCTAAAGTTTTTGAACGTCTTCTGGCAAAACTTCTTAATAGGTTTGCTGAAGTTAATCATCTACTCCCTAGTTTGCAATTTGGTTTTCGTAAAGGCCTTGGAGCATGTGATGCCCTTCTTACAATCTCCAATGCTGTACAGAAATCCCTTGATTGTGGTCGGGAAGTTCGTATGATTGGCCTTGATTTTAGTGCTGCCTTCGACCGTGTTAATCATGAGGCCCTTGTTTTCAAACTGAAACAGTTGAGAGTGGGTGGGTCGTTTCTTAGCATTATTATTGATTTTTTAAGTAATAGATCTCAAAAAATTGTTGTTGATGGGCACCATAGTGATTATAGGAATGTGATATCCGGTGTTCCACAGGGTAGGGTTCTTGGCCCATTACTTTTTATACTATATACACATGACATGTGGTTTAGCCTAGAAAACAAGCTTGTTGCATATGCAGATGATGCTACTCTCTTTGCATCAATTCCATCCCCTGAATGTAGATCTAGGGTTGGTGAATCCCTTAATAGAGATTTAGCTAGAATTAGTGCATGGTTCAAATTATGGGGTATGAAGTTGAATCCTAACAAAACTCAAAGTATGATTGTAAGTAGGTCAAGGACGGTGGTTCCTCAACATCCGGATCTCAGTATTGATAATGTTCCTTTAAATATGTATGACTCTTTCAAAATTTTAGGTGTGATTCTCGACAGTAAATTTACTTTTGAGAAACATATAAGGTTTGTGTCTTCTTCAATTGCACAAAAAATAGGCTTATTGAGAAAGTCTTTCTAGATTTTCGGTGATCAATCTATTCTGAAGAAGTGTTTTAACTCTTTCATTCTACCTTGTTTTGAGTATTGTTCTCCTGTCTGGTCTTCAGCTGCTGATTCTCATCTTAATTTGTTGGACAGAAACTTACGGTCTATTAAATTTCTTATTCCTGATCTAGATATTAATCTCGGACACCGTCGTTCAATTAGTTCATTATGCATGTTGCATAAGATTTTTCACAACTCTGACCATCCTTTACATTCAGATCTCCCTGGACAATTCTATCCTGTTCGTAATACTAGGCAGGCAGTTCATTCTAATAGCCAGGCCTTCTCCATCACGAGGCTCAATACTGCGCAGTACTCTAGAAGTTTTATTCCAGCTGTGACCAAGTTGTGGAATGATCTTCCTAATCGGGTGGTTGAATCAGTAGAACTTCAAAAGTTCAAAGTTGGAGCAAATGCTTTTTTGTTGACCAGGCAGACATAGTCTTTTTATAGTTTATTTATGACATATTTGTTTTTGATGTTGTTGATAGTTTATTATATGACATGTCTGTTTTGACATGGTTTCTTATTTTAGAATGATTTATTGCTAATTTGTTCTCTTCATTTATTTATTTCCTTATTTCCTTTCCTCACTGGCTATTTTTCCCTGTTGGAGCCCTGGGCTTATAGCATCTTGCTTTTCCAACTAGGGTTGTAGCTTGGATAGTAATAATAATAATGAAAGTTTTAAGGATATAGCGCCTTATTCTCTGTTCACATAAGGTCTGTGGACAACTATGAAATATATTAAAAGGCAGAGATAATTATATTGGAACAACTATACTCAGCTTCGAGCTTTTGCTCAGAGAGTTTATGCCTCAACTGAAAAGGAGTACAATTTAACCATAAAAGAAACACTTTCTGGTACAACTCAGGAACATAAATGGTGGTCTACCCTTAAATCTTAACTCTTTGGTGTAGATGTAACAGTTCCTCCTTTACTTAAATCAGATGGCTCAGTCACTCACTGTCCAAAGGAAAAGGCAACCCTTTTGGCTGATGATTTTGACAGTAAACAGAGTAATGAAAAACTTGAACTTCCTCATTCCTATTTTCCTGAGGCTAAACTAACTAGTTTAGCTTTTCGATCTTGTGAGATTAAAGCTCTGTTGATGGACCTTGATGCTTATGGAGGTGTAGACCCAAATGGTATTTTTCCTTTGTTTTTTATAAAGACAGCAGATTTCTTAGCTCCAAAGTTATCTATTATTTTGCGCAAGTTAGCAAGGATAGGAGCTTTTAGCACTTGTTGGAGAATTGGTAATGTTACTCCTCTATGTAAATGTGTTTGTGGTAGCTCAAGTCCCACTGATTACCGCCCAATTTCCATAACTCCCATATTATCTAAAGTTTTTGAACGTCTTCTGGCAAAACGTCTTAATAGGTTTGCTGAAGGTAATCATCTACTCCCTAGTTTGCAATTTTGTTTTCGTAAAGGCTTTGGAGCATGTGATGCCCTTCTTACAATCTCCAATGCTGTACAGAAATCCCTTGATTGTGGTCGGGAAGTTCGTATGATTGGCCTTGATTTTAGTGCTGCCTTTGACCGTGTTATTCATGAGGCCCTTGTTTTCAAACTGAAACAGTTGGGAGTGGGTGGGTCGTTTCTTAGCATTATTATTGATTTTTTAAGTAATAGATCTCAAAGAATTGTTGTTGATGGGCACCATAGTGATTATAGGAATGTGATATCCGGTGTTCCACAGGGTAGTGTTCTTGGCCAATTACTTTTTATACTATATACACATGACATGTGGTTTAGCCTAGAAAACAAGCTTGTTGCATATGCAGATGATGCTACTCTCTTTGCATCAATTCCATCCCCTGAATGTAGATCTAGGGTTGGTGAATCCCTTAATAGAGATTTAGCTAGAATTAGTGCATGGTGCAAATTATGGGGTATGAAGTTGAATCCTAACAAAACTCAAAGTATGATTGTAAGTAGGTCAAGGACGGTGGTTCCTCAACATCCGGATCTCAGTATTGATAATGTTCCTTTAAATATGTATGACTCTTTCAAAATTTTAGGTGTGATTCTCGACAGTAAATTTACTTTTGAGAAACATATAAGGTCTGTGTCTTCTTCAATTGCACAAAAAAATAGGCTTATTGAGAAAGTCTTTCAAGATTTTCGGTGATCAATCTATTCTGAAGAAGTGTTTTAACTCTTTCATTCTACCTTGTTTTGAGTATTGTTCTCCTGTCTGGTCTTCAGCTGCTGATTCTCATCTTAATTTGTTGGACAGAAACTTACGGTCTATTAAATTTCTTATTCCTGATCTAGATATTAATCTCTGGCACCGTCGTTCAATTAGTTCATTATGCATGTTGCATAAGATTTTTCACAACACTGACCATCCTTTACATTCAGATCTCCCTGGACAATTCTATCCTGTTCGTAATACTAGGCAGGCAGTTAATTCTAATAGCCAGGCCTTCTCCATCACAGGGCTCAATACTGCGCAGTACTCTAGAAGTTTTATTCCAGCTGTTACCAAGTTGTGGAATGATCTTCCTAATCGGGTGGTTGAATCAGTAGAACTTCAAAAGTTCAAAGTTGGAGCAAATGCTTTTTTGTTGACCAGGCAGACATAGTCTTTTTATAGTTTATTTATGACATATTTGTTTTTGATGTTGTTGATAGTTTATTATATGACATGTCTGTTTTGACGTTGTTTTTTATTTTAGAATGATTTATTGCTAATTTGTTCTCTTCATTTATTTATTTCCTTATTTCCTTTCCTCACTGGGCTATTTTTCCCTGTTGGAGCCCCTGGGCTTATAGCATCTTGCTTTTCCAACTAGGGTTGTAGCTTTGATAGTAATAATAATAATGAAAGTTTTAAGGATATAGCG
>NC_090740.1:49321365-49323865 GCF_036898095.1 Palaemon carinicauda
GAACAAGGTTAGAGAGAGAGAGAGAGAGAGAGAGAGAGAGAGAGAGAGAGAGAGAGAGTACAAAAGTAGGTTAACATGATTTACAGCACTATGAATATAATAATAATTATGATATTAACGAAGCACAACCTGGGCAATCTCGGTATTCTCTTTTTGAGTCATGCGGTCCACGTATCACATACCACTTTAAGCCCTAGCGGATTACGGAAAGGCATTTTCTGTCATATCCAAAAATTGTTTTAAGAATTTTTGAAACCTTTCCATCATTGGAAAATATTTTGATACCTTTTATTCTGCTGCTTTCTGATTCGTTCACTAAAGTTGACCTCATTCGATTCTGGCTTCCATGATAAGTTTAATTCGCTAGGTTGTGGTGGCCGATGTGGCAATGTCCTTGACTGGTGAACGGCTGCTGGGGTTCAATTCCCGCTCAACCTGGTTGGTTTCTTTGGTCGGTGCATCTTCGCCATCCTTATGAGCTAAGGATGGGGTCTTTGGGGATCCTATAGCTCTATCTGCTGAGTCAAAAGCCCTCCTTTTCCTAACCTGGGTGGAGAGGGGGCTTGGGTACTAATCATGTGTATACGGTCAATCTCTAGGACATTGTCCTGCTCGATAGGGCAATATCACTGTCCCTTGCCTCTGCTTTTCATGAGTGGCCCCTAAACCATTTCCCTTACTTACACGTTGTTAGAATATCTTCTACTTCAGTTTGCGTATGTTTCCATATTGCTCTTTTTATCTCTCTTAATGTTATAATAATTATTAAGGTTTCCACAGTCCTTTGATTTGTAAAGAGAGAGAGAGAGAGAGAGAGAGAGAGAGAGAGAGAGAGAGAGAGAGAGAGATGTTGCAGTAAAGAAATACTATATGGAAAAAAGTGAAAAACAATACCAATTTTCTCGAGATACGTCTAGTCAGAATCTTTCTGTATGTCTGTCTCTACCTTAGCCTAGCTCTCTTCGCGATCTGTCTCTTTGATGTTGGAGCAGCTCCGCGTCTGGTGATGTAACACGGCACGGAAGAAAATTTAGGATTCGTCGGCACGAGTTTCCTGCCTTCATTAATTTTCTTTAATGACTCGAAATGCAATGACTGCGTTCTTGTTACAAGGATGACAGAATTTATGTTACTCGGGTTAAAAGCCCCATCGTCTCCCTGGAATTATATCCTCTTTCACGTTACAAGTTATCGGGCTTGAAACAGCGAAAATAGATTCCAGCTTAATATATAAATTTCTATATACTTTTCTTTAACACGACAATTTTTTATGAGGTTTGCACTGTTAAAAAAAAAAAAAAGGAATTGTAGTCTGAAATTCTCTGTAACGATATAATGTTCTCAGCCGTATTTCAGTAAAATACAGACGACCGTATTTTTACCCAACTTTGTTATTATCTTTTACGAGTAGTTGGAAGTAATATCACCCTTTACGTCAATATCTACTTTTTTAGAACGGTAAATGTCCGGCAACATATATTCCGCGATTTTTAACATATTTTTTACGGTAATTTTTCACAATATGTGTTACATAATATATTAATGAACTGTAATTTAAGATATAAGTACACTATTAAAAATTTGCATTAAAAAAAAAAAAAAACTACAAATCTGGCAACATTTATTACGGGATTTTCAACGTTTTAAAAACAAATATATTGACGTAAAGGAGTGACATTACGGTCACCAAACCGTAAACGATAATAACAAAGTAGGGTAAAATTGCGTTCACCTGTGTTTCAATGAAATACACATCAGTATATATTTTTATGGAGAATTTCCGATTAAAATTACGGTTTTTTAACAGTCATTTTTACTTACTTTTCTTTTATACAAATTTTATTTTTTCGAAGTTTGTGTTAGATAATATATTATGTAACAGTAATTTAAGAAATAAATACCTTCTGGGTACTACGATTATGAATCGTTCATGGGAGGTTCTTGTCGATACATAGGGATCTTACACAAGACTCACATATATACAAACCTAGTGTTATCCAACTGATAAGTCTTTTTTTGTGCGGATTTGTAAGACAAATGACAACAGAACAAACATACAAACATTCATATTTATCTATACAGTATATATTTACACACACACACACACAAACACACACACACATTATATATTTATACATATACATACATATATATATATATATATATATATAAATATTTATTTATATGTGTATATATATATACATATATATATATATATATATATATAAATATTTATTTAAATGTGTATATATATATATATATATATATACATACATACATACATATATATATATATATATATATACGCAGTTTTTGTTCTAAATTATGACATGGAACCTAAACTCTCAAGGTTTTAAGGACATAGCGCCTTATTCTCTGTTCACATAAGGTATGTGGACAACTATGAAATATATTAAAAGGAAGAGATAATTATACTGTAATTGAAAGTCCTATGATTCCGTGAATAAACACCGTAGCTGATGTATGAGTTATATCTCAA
>NC_090740.1:49328865-49361365 GCF_036898095.1 Palaemon carinicauda
TGTGCTATCATGAACTCAATGTACTGCAGATAATTAATGCCACTATGAAATTAATATCTAGACATAATGTAGCATTCACTTGTAGGTACAATTATTACACGAATTATACATAATTGCTTTGTCATAATATATTGTTATGTTATATATAAGTATTATATTTATAATTGTATTTTCATGTTATTAGGGTTATATTACATAACTGCATATGCAGGTTGACCATAAGTGCAACATGTATATGTAAGTTTATGTATTTATGTATCCGCATACGAGTAGGTAGGTATGTATTTGTCTGTATATGTATATTTGTTTGTGTGAGTGTCTGGATATGTAAACTTGTTTTTTATGTGAATGTATATATATATATATATATATATATAATTATATATATATATATATATATATATATATATTTATATATATACACACATATATATAAAATATATATATATATATATATATATATACACATGGCTGTCTGCTAAAGAAAGTGTTAAATGCAAGAGTTGATGGGAGAAGTGCAAGAGTGTATGCTCAGGTGCCAGATAAAAACTCAGCTTGTCGTAAAACGTTTAATTTCGACCTGTAACATTATAAAAGTCAGACTAACATACCCATTTTTTTTTTTTTTTTTACGTATCACCTTAGCAGAAACATTAATCCTTATCACCATATGAACAAACATATATAATTTCTCACTAATAATTATCATAACAATAATGTCATCACACAATCACCGTTACCAACAAGTTAAAAGATAAGTAACAATTAACTGCAAAAAGTCACTTACAACAATGCCTCCTCTCTGATACCCAGCAGATTTCTCGTGCATTAAATATCGGCTAATTTCTTCTATCAGCTCTTACGTTAACACATCCTAAAATACAACATTACTACAATATAGTAGAGGAACAATGTCAAAATGCCGATAAGACTATTCAACCGAAACATATCCATAATTTACAAATCTCATTACACAAACAATAGCATACCTTAAAGAACACAAGCTACATATCAACACCATTTGCTTGCATGAGTGCACAGCTGCACTCCTCAGCAACTACGCACGAACAGTTGGTTACGTGCACAACCTCCACCTGCCAGTCACTGGCCACGTCGACAGTCGACAGTACCACTGCCCACCGTCACAATTTTACACTGTCGTCAGTGAGCATGCGCAAACTTCACAAAATTTGAACATTACTAAAATACTTAAAAATAATTATTAGTGTTTAACTAATAATACACTCCCGCCTCCTTTATTGTTCTTCAACGGGTAGCAATACCACCAACTTGTGAACAGATCTCTTGATAACTGTGTCACTTTGTCCCTTATGTTTTCCTGGTCTTTGTATTTTGTATCTAATGCTTACATCTCTCACCTTATTGTCTCTGACTGTTTCTGTATCTACAACCTGCCCGATTTTCCATTTTCCTCGCACAACATTTGTGTCTTTAATCAGAACAATATCACCAGGTTGTACATTTCTTTTATCTGTGTGCCATTTTTGCCTTACAATGAGTGTAGCGAAATAATCTCTCTGCCACTTACGCCAAAAGGTATCGACAATATTTTGTATAAAGTTCAACCATTTCTTGGTGTCACCTGATGTAGACCATGAACCAGATGGTACTTTATTACTTGCTCTACCCAAAAGTAAATCGTTCGGACACAAATATGTTCCTAATTCTACATCCATACCAGGTTTTATTCCAATAGGCCTTTCATTCATTAACTTTGCTATTTCAAAAAATGTTGTCTGCAAATCACTAAATGTCAAGATGGTAGTTCCTATGAGCATTGACAGAGACCTTTTTACAGACTTAATTAAGGCCTCACTTACCCCATTCTGCCATGCAGCATCTGCAGACCGATTAAATTTCCATTTCAAGCCTTCCTTTGCTCCAAATTCAGTGATCTCGTTTATGTTCCAGTTGTTATCACTCTTAAGTTCTTTACTTTCTGATACCAATTGTGAGCCTAAGTCAGAGTGTACAGTATCAGGATAGTCATGAACCGCTGTAAATCTTCTGAAACACTTTAAAAAACTATAAGTATCATATCCATCTACAACATCAATACACACGGCACGTGTAACAATACAATTGAATATAACACCATAAGCTTTACCAGTTGTCCTATTCTTTACATTATCTTTGATTTGAAAATGTCCAAAAATATCCACAGCAGTGTGATAGAATGCTGGACAAGGACTCATTCTTTCATCAGAAATCTGACCCATTCTTTGACCTTCAACTTTGGCATCCAGTTTCCTGCAAAGAATACAACCTCTCTTTATCGATCTTGTGATTTTACGTGCTGAAGGAACCCAAAATTTAGACTGAAGCTTACATAGTGTAATATCAACTCCAGCATGATCTAACCTGTGTAAATAACCAATGTACAAGACTGTAAATGGATGCTTACCAGGTAATAGAATGAAGCTATCTTGGTTCCAGTTATGTTTCAACCATCTTTCCATTCTTTGTCCTACCATAATTGTACCATCTTCAGCTTGAAATGGTCCTAATCTTTGAAAAAAAAATTTCCAGTTCTCAGGAAGACTTTTTTGTGCTTGCATAATCCAAAACCTCTCAGCTTCCTTAAGTGATCTAGGTTCAAGTTTCTTTTGAACACCCTTAAAAGATTTCACCTTAACAATGTTAAATATCCTAGCAGTGACTGCAATTAACATATTATAGTTGTTGAATTTCGACGCATCAATTATGGTTTCTTCATGAACAGAGTATTGTGCAAGATTAACATGAATTCTATCAGGTAACTCACAATTCACCGATTGACTGATAGGCCACACTTCTAAAGGAAGGGCCATGAACTCTGGACCATATTTCTATGAATAGACAACTGCAACATTTAAAGGGTCCTGGGGTCTGGTCAATAGATCAGCAGGATTTAATCCAGAAGCAATCCACCACCATTCATTTGGGTCACTTTTTGATTGAGCTTCTGCTATTCTAGTGGCTACGAAAGTTCCAAAGCCATAAGATTCCTTTTGGATTTGTGCTCTAACAATGGAGGAATCTGTTATGTGCATTACCGAACTAAATTTATATGTCATTTCATCTTAAATGGCTTTACGCATCCTGCACGCTATAACAGCTCCACACAATTCAAGCCTTGGAATAGATAACTGTCTACTAGGGGCTATCCTACTCTTTGCCACAATGAGCCTGCTCTCAAATGTACCAGACTCTAACTCCCACCTAGCATATGCAACAGCACCATAAGCATTTGTTGAACTATCACTGAAAATAACAAGTAAAGGCAATCCTTTGGCTGAGGTTGGCTTAACATTCCTTTCAAAATACAGAGTTTCAGTCCCAAATAACTCACAAAAATATGACACCCATTGTTCTTTTAAATAGGAAGGCAAGGGATCGTCCCATCCTAATTTAAAGTCACATTTCACAGTGTCTCGTAGCAAAATCTTTGCTTTTAGTGTGAATGGAAGCAAAAACCCCAGTGGGTCGTAAACAGAACACATCTGACTGACGACAACCCTTTTTGTTAAAACTGAAGGTATATTTTCAACGAAATTCAACTTGTTTAAGTCTGGTTCTGTTCTTACACCCTTATATTTTGGAGAGAAATTTAACTTAGTTTTAAAATGAAACACATCCTTATTGCATTGCCAGTTAAGGCCAAGTATTCTTTCATTACTATTCTGGGACACTTCAAAGTCAGAATGCTCATTATCTCCAGTAATGGTCCATCGTTTTATTTCAAAACTGCCTTTAGAGAGTGCATTTTCAATATCTCTAATTAGGCTAAATGCCTCAGCTTTACTCTCAACAGAATGGATTATGTCATCTACATAGGAATTAGTCATTATCACACGTGATGCTTCTGGGAAGTCTTTTACCGACAATTCTGCAGTATGTCTGAGAGCTAACATTGCAATAATTCCTGAGGGCCTATCCCCGAAACCCATGCATGTCATTACATAGTGATCAGGTTTGAGATTACTTTGCAAATTTCTCCAAACAAATCTATGTACATGTTGTTCTAATTCTGGAAGCTTAATGCAATTATACATTTTGCTTATGTCACCGGCTATGCCTATAGCCTTTTCAAGAAATCTTAGTAATATACCAAACATTGAGTTCAAAATATTAGGGCCCTTTGCCCAAAAACTATTTAGAGACTGGCCCATATACTTTGCCGATGAATCAAAAACAATTCTCAATGGGGTTGATACAGATCCTGGTTTTAACACTTCATGATGTCGAATGTATGTGACAGGACCAACATAGTTTTTAACCTCTTCATCGGATAACTTCCGAATTACATTGCGCTTTGTCATGTCAAGTATCTGGTCATTATAAGCTTGAGCATAGTCTGAACCCAGTTTCATCAATCTTTTCTCTGTGCCTTTCAGTCTAGCAACAGCTACAGATACATTATTTTGCAACAGTTTGGGATCCTTAGTCCATGGAAATTTAGCAGACCATTTTTTTCTGTCCGGGTAATACATCAACCCACTTTCAATAAGAGCCAGCTCCTTTTCCTCTTTTATACTATAATTGCCATTGCCTGTTGCACATTTCCCACAACGACAACTACCACATCTGGGATTACAATCAGTTCCTAAGTGTTCAATGGTGAAGAAATCATTTATCTGTGCTGTAATATCAATTACGGGTTCTACAGATATATCATAGTCGGATATTGTACTGGAAACATGATTAATGCTAATGCCTGGATTACTCCTAAACACTGATAAGGTAACAATGTCGGGATGACTGCCATACACACACATTCCAAACTGTGATTCCCTGAGCTGTAAATTTTCAGCCACAGTTTCCTTAACTGTTGGAATTAAAGAGCAATAATCAGAACCAATTAGGAGATCTATTTTCCCATAAGGTCTATCTAATGCACATACATTAACACCCTTGAATAAATTTTTCACTTTTGATAAATCTACCTTACCGACTTGAGATGTAATGTCATCGATTCCATAAGCAGTAACATTGACATCATTCCCATCCTTGTCGGTTAAAACCAGATCATACTCTTTACTACTGTATGTCACAGTTTTGTCGCCCAATTTAGTCACAGCTAATCTGACACATTTTCCTTTCAGTCCCAATGCCTTAGCCACATCATTTCTGATCATTGTTATATCAGCTCCCGAGTCAAATAAAGTTTGTAACTCCTGATTACCACACTTGATCTTGTTAACCATAAATAAAACACCGTTTCTTTTCAGACTTACAAAGGAATTTCCTATTATGAATCCCTCATGTATAATAGTATGACGAAGTTTCCCACAAGATTCATTGTTAACATCTACAGTATTACATCTGGACTTCTTTAGACATTTTCTTACTATGTGAACACCTTTAAGGCAATTAAAGCAAATACCTTTCTTCTTTACACTCTCCATTCTGTCATTGATACTCAAGTTCTGGAAAGATGTACAGTCTAGGATATCATGTCCATCTGAGCCATGATACCAGCACCTATGCAGCCTTGTGTTGTCACTGATCTTATTCCTGTTCCGTTAAGCATTTTCTTCTGTAATTTTAGTGAAAAGGTCAGTGATATTTGTAATAGCATTTTCAAGTCCTGCTATCCTTTCCATTACATCTGACTCTCTTCCTTGCTTTGTACTACGCTGATCTTCATAAGTGCAGGTATAATTCACTTTAGCCTTAATATTATTATTGCTTCTAATATTAGCATTAAGATATTTCATTGATTTCTTTTCACTCAAAAGGTATTCCAACAACTTTCCGAATAGGTCACGATTATCTACACACTCTGCTAACTTAACCCATTCACGCATCTGAGTAGGTGGTAATAGTTTTTCTATCTGGCTAGTCATGTTAGCAGTATTTAATTCTGAAGCCAAACTCATTTGGTCTAAGTAAAGATAGCATTGCTCATTCTTATCAACCATCCTAATGAAACTCTCACTATCCCCTTCGGATATAGGTTTAATTGACCTTATGTCCTCTACTACTACATCAATAATGGTTCTGCTGTTCCCAAAAGTTTCATCTAATCGCTCAAACATTTTATCGAAGTCATGATCTGCACCACGAACTGTATCCAAGGCCTCTCCTGAGAGACACTGTCTTAACACAAAGGGATCTTTCCCATAATTTGATTGCATTAGTCTAAAAAAATCTCTCTTGAAATTGCTATAATCTCTCACATATCCGTGAAACCTGGGCACATCAATCGGTTTTACTTTTAAAACTTTTTTCACCTGCATTTCGTCTTCAACTTTCACAATTATCACATGAGCTGCACACTTTCTATCTTCTAATGCTTTGATATAAACGTTAGCCTCCTCTATCAATTGAGCATCACAGTTCTCATCTAATAAATTGCAATACTGTTCATTAACTAGTTCAACTTTATCATAAGCCTTAACAACACTCTCGTATCTTTCTTCTAAAATTTCTAATGCCATTTGATCTAACATATACTCATGAAACTTATCAAGCTTACGTGTTAGTTTTGCCTTTGCGGTTCCCCTCCGCTGTTTGGCCTTCTTCTGTGCTTCCAGTGACATCCTAGCACTATCATTTTCCACCGTGGAGCTGCCGTTTTTCCCTTTATCTGTCATGATGAGTGTTGTCGAAATGTATGCTCAGGTACCAGATAAAAACTCAGCTTGTCGTAAAACGTTTAATTTCGACCTGTAACATTATAAAAGTCAGAATAACATACCCATTTTTTTTTTCTTTACGTATCACCTTAGCAGAAACATTAATCCTTATCACCATATGAACAAACATATATAATTTCTCACTAATAATTATCATAACAATAATGTCATCACACAATCATCGTTACCAACAAGTTAAAAGATAAGTAACAATTAACTGCAAAAAGTCACTTACAACAATGCCTCCTCTCTGATACCCAGCAGATTTCTCGTGCATTAAATTTCGGCTAATTTCTTCTATCAGCTCTTACGTTAACACATCCTAAAATACAACATTACTACAATATAGTAGAGGAACAATGTCAAAATGCCGATAAGACTATTCAACCGAAACATATCCATAATTTACAAATCTCATTACACAAACAATAGCATACCTTAAAGAACACAAGCTACATATCAACACCATTTGCTTGCATGAGTGCACAGCTGCACTCCTCAGCAACTACGCACGAACAGTTGGTTACGTGCACAACCTCCACCTGCCAGTCACTGGCCACGTCGACAGTCGACAGTCGACAGTACCACTGCCCACCGTCACAATTTTACACTGTCGTCAGTGAGCATGCGCAAACTTCACAAAATTTGAACATTACTAAAATACTTAAAAATAATTATTAGTGTTTAACTAATAATACACTCCCGCCTCCTTTATTGTTCTTCAACGGGTAGCAATACCACCAACTTGTGAACAGATCTCTTGATAACTGTGTCACTTTGTCCCTTATGTTTTCCTGGTCTTTGTATTTTGTATCTAATGCTTACATCTCTCACCTTATTGTCTCTGCCTGTTTCTGTATCTACAACCTGCCCCATTTTCCATTTTCCTCGCACAACATTTGTGTCTTTAATTAGAACAATATCACCAGGTTGTACATTTCTTTTATCCGTGTGCCATTTTTGCCTTAAAATGAGTGTAGGGAAATAATCTCTCTGCCACTTACGCCAAAAGGTGTCGACAACATTTTGTATAAAGTTCAACCTTTTCTTGGTGTCACCTGATGTAGACCATGAACCAGATGGTACTTTATTACTTGCTCTACCCAAAAGTAAATCGTTCGGACACAAATATGTTCCTAATTCTACATCCATACCAGGTTTTATTCCAATAGGCCTTTCATTCATTAACTTTGCTATTTCAAAAAATGTTGTCTGCAAATCACTAAATGTCAAGATGGTAGTTCCTATGAGCATTGACAGAGACCTTTTTACAGACTTAATTAAGGCCTCACTTACCCCATTCTGCCATGCAGCATCTGCAGACCGATTAAATTTCCATTTCAAGCCTTCCTTTGCTCCAAATTCAGTAATCTCGTTTATGTTCCAGTTGTTATCACTCTTAAGTTCTTTACTTGCTGATACCAATTGTGAGCCTAAGTCAGAGTGTACAGTATCATGATAGCCATGAACCGCTGTAAATCTTCTAAAACACTTCAAAAAACTATAAGTATCATATCCATCTACAACATCAATATACACGGCACGTGTAACAATACAATTGAATATAACACCATAAGCTTTACCAGTTGTCCTTTTCTTTACATTATCTTTGATTTGAAAATGTCCAAAAATATCCACAGCAGTGTGCTAGAATGCTGGACAAGGACTCATTCTTTCATCAGAAATCTGACCCATTCTTTGACCTTCAACTTTGGCATCCAGTTTCCTGCAAAGAATACAACCTCTCTTTATCGATCTTATGATTTTACGTGCTGAAGGAACCCAAAATTTAGACTGAAGCTTACATAGTGTAACATCAACTCCAGCATGATCCAACCTGTGTAAATAACCAATGTACAAGACTGTAAATGGATGCTTACCAGGTAATAGAATGAAGCTAGCTTGGTTCCAATTAGGTTTCAACCATCTTTCCATTCTTTGTCCTACCATAATTGTACCATTTTCAGCTTGAAATGGTCCTAATCTTTGAAAACATTTTTTCCAGTTCTCAGGAAGACTTTTTTGTGCTTGCATAATCCAAAACCTCTCAGCTTCCTTAAGTGATCTAGGTTCAAGTTTCTTTAGAACACCCTTAAAAGATTTCACCTTAACAATGTTAAATATCCTAGCAGTGACTGCAATTAACATATTATAGTTGTTGAATTTCGACGCATCAATTATGGTTTCTTCATGAACAGAGTATTGTGCAAGATTAACATGAATTCTATCAGGTTGCTCACAATTCACCGATTGACTGATAGGCCACACTTCTAAAGGAAGGGCCATGAACTCTGGACCATATTTCTATGAATAGACAACTGCAACATTTAAAGGGTCCTGGGGTCTGGTCAATAGATCAGCAGGATTTAATCCAGAAGCAATCCACCACCATTCATTTGGGTCACTTTTTGATTGAACTTCTGCTATTCTAGTGGCTACGAAAGTTCCAAAGCCATAAGATTCCTTTTGGATTTGTGCTCTAACAATGGAGGAATCTGTTATGTGCATTACCGAACTAAATTTATATGTCATTTCATCTTAAATGGCTTTACGCATCCTGCACGCTATAACAGCTCCACACAATTCAAGCCTTGGAATAGATAACTGTCTACTAGGGGCTATCCTACTCTTTGCCACAATGAGCCTGCTCTCAAATGCACCAGACTCTAACTCCCACCTAGCATATGCAACAGCACCATAAGCATTTGTTGAACTATCACTGAAAATAACAAGTAAAGGCAATCCTTTGGCTGAGGTTGGCTTAACATTCCTTTCAAAATACAGAGTTTCAGTCCCAAATAACTCACAAAAATATGACACCCATTGTTCTTTTAAATAGGAAGGCAAGGGATCGTCCCATCCTAATTTAGAGTCACATTTCACAATGTCTCGTAGCAAAATCTTTGCTTTTAGTGTGAATGGAAGCAAAAATCCCAGTGGGTCGTCAACAGAACACATCTGACTGACGACAACCCTTTTTGTTAAAACTGAAGGTATATTTTCAACGAAATTCAACTTGTTTAAGTCTGGTTCTGTTTTTACACCCTTATATTTTGGAGAGAAATTTAACTTAGTTTTAAAATGAAACACATCCTTATTGCATTGCCAGTTAAGGCCAAGTATTCTTTCATTACTATTCTGGGACACTTCAAAGTCAGAATGCTCATTATCTCCAGTAATGGTCCATCGTTTAATTTTAAAACTGCCTTTAGAGAGTACATTTTCAATATCTCTAATTAGGCTAAATGCCTCAGCTTTACTCTCAACAGAATGGATTATGTCATCTACATAGGAATTAGTCATTATCACACGTGATGCTTCTGGGAAGTCTTTTACCGACAATTCTGCAGTATGTCTGAGAGCTAACATTGCAATAATTCCTGAGGGCCTATCCCCGAAACCCATGCATGTCATTACATAGTGATCAGGTTTGAGATTACTTTGTAAATTTCTCCAAACAAATCTCTGTACAAACAAATCTCTGTACATGTTGTTCTAATTCTGGAAGCTTAATGCTATTATACATTTTGCTTATGTCACCGGCTATGCCTATAGCCTTTTCACGAAATCTTAGTAATATACCAAACATTGAGTTCAAAATATTAGGGCCCTTTGCCCAAAAACTATTTAGAGACTGGCCCATATACTTTGCCGATGAATCAAAAACAATTCTCAATGGGGTTAATACAGATCCTGGTTTTAACACTTCATGATGTTGAATGTATGTGACAGGACCAACATAGTTTTTAACCTCTTCATCGGATAACTTCCGAATTACATTGCGCTTTGTCATGTCAAGTATCTGGTCATTATAAGCTTGAGCATAGTCTGAACCCAGTTTCATCAATCTTTTCTCTCTGCCTTTCAGTCTAGCAACAGCTACAGATACATTATTTTGCAACAGTTTGGGATCCTTAGTCCATGGAAATTTAGCAGACCATTCTTTTCTGTCCGGGTAATACATCAACCCACTTTCAATAAGAGCCAGCTCCTTTTCCTCTTTTATACTATAATTGCCATTGCCTGTTGCACATTTCCCACAACGACAACTACCACATCTGGGATTACAATCAGTTCCTAAGTGTTCAATGGTGAAGAAATCATTTATCTGTGCTGTAATATCAATTACGGGTTCTACAGATATATCATAGTCGGATATTGTACTGGAAACATGATTAATGCTAATGCCTGGATTACTCCTAAACACTGATAAGGTAACAATGTCGGGATGACTGCCATACACACACATTCCAAACTGTGATTCCCTGAGCTGTAAATTTTCAGCCACAGTTTCCTTAACTGTTGGAATTAAAGAGCAATAATCAGAACTAATTAGGAGATCTATTTTCCCATAAGGTCTATCTAATGCACATACATTAACACCCTTGAATAAATTTTTCACTTTTGATAAATCTACCTTACCGACTTGAGATGTAATGTCATCGATTCCATAAGCAGTAACATTGACATCATTCCCATCCTTGTCGGTTAAAACCAGATCATACTCTTTACTACTGTATGTCACAGTTTTGTCACCTAATTTAGTCACAGCTAATCTGACACATTTTCCTTTCAGTCCCAATGCCTCAGCCACATCATTTCTGATCATTGTTATATCAGCTCCCGAGTCAAATAAAGTTTGTAACTCCTGATTACCACACTTGATCTTGTTAACCATAAATAAAACACCGTTTCTTTTCAGACTTAGAAAGAAATTTCCTGTTATGAATCCCTCATGTATAATAGTATGATGAAGTTTCCCACAAGATTCATTGTTAACATCTACAGTATTACATCTGGACTTCTTTAGACATTTTCTTGCTATGTGAACACCTTTAAGGCAATTAAAGCAAATACCTTTCTTCTTTACACTCTCCATTCTGTCATTGATACTCAAGTTCTGGAAAGTTGTACAGTCTAAGATATCATGTCCATCTGAGCCATGATACCAGCACCTATGCAGCCTTGTGTTGTCACTGATCTTATTCCTGTTCCGTTCAGCATTTTCTTCTGTAATTTTAGTGAAAAGGTCAGTGATATTTGTAATAGCAATTTCAAGTCCTGCTATCCTTTCCATCACATCTGACTCTCTTCCTTGCTTTGTACTACGCTGATCTTCATAAGTGCAGGTATAATTCACTTTAGCCTTAATATTATTATTGCTTCTAATATTAGCATTAAGATATTTCATTGATTTCTTTTCACTCAAAAGGTATTCCAACAACTTTCCGAATAGGTCACGATTACCTACACACTCTGCTAACTTAACCCATTCACGCTGCTGAGTAGGTGGTAATAGTTTTTCTATCTGGCTAGTCATGTTAGCAGTATTTAATTCTGAAGCCAAACTCATTTGGTCTAAGTAAAGATAGCATTGCTCATTCTTATCAACCATCCTAATGAAACTCTCACTATCCCCTTCGGAAATAGGTTTAATAGACCTTATGTCCTCTACTACTACATCAATAATGGTTCTGATGTTCCCAAAAGTTTCATCTAATCGCTCAAACATTTTATCGAAGTCATGATCTGCACCACGAACTGTATCCAAGGCCTCTCCTGAGAGACACTGTCTTAACACAAAGGGATCTTTCCCATAATTTGATTGCATTAGTCTAAAAAAATCTCTCTTGAAATTGCTATAATCTCTCACATATCCATGAAACCTGGGCACATCAATCGGTTTTACTTTTAAAACTTTTTTCAGCTGCATTTCGTCTTTAACTTTCACAAATATCACATGACCTGCACACTTTCTATCTTCTAATGCTTTGATATAAACGTTAACCTCCTCTATCAATTAAGCATCACAGTTCTCATCTAATAAATTGCAATACTGTTCATTAGCTAGTTCAACTTCATCATAAGACTTAACAACACTCTCGTATCTTTCTTCTAAAATTTCTAATGCCATTTGATCTAACATATACTCATGAAACTTATCAAGCTTACGTGTTAGTTTTGCCTTTGTGGTTCCCCTCCGCTGTTTGGCCTTCTTCTGTGCTTCCAGTGACATCCTAGCACTATCATTTTCTCCCGTGGAGCTGCCGTTTTTCCCTTTATCTGTCATGATGAGTGTTGTCGAAATGTATGCTCAGGTACCAGATAAAAACTCAGCTTGTCGTAAAACGTTTAATTTCGACCTGTAACATTATAAAAGTCAGAATGACATACCGTTTTTTTTTCTTTACGTATAACCTTAGCAGAAACATTAATCCTTATCACCATATGAACAAACATATATAATTTCTCACTAATAATTATCATAACAATAATGTCATCACACATTCATCGTTACCAACAAGTTAAAAGATAAGTAACAATTAACTGCAAAAAGTCACTTACAACAATGCCTCCTCTCTGATACCCAGCAGATTTCTCGTGCATTAAATATCGGCTAATTTCTTCTATCAGCTCTTACGTTAACACATCCTAAAATACAACATTACTACAATATAGTAGAGGAACAATGTCAAAATGCCGATAAGACTATTCAACCGAAACATATCCATAATTTACAAATCTCATTACACAAACAATAGCATACCTTAAAGAACACAAGCTACATATCAACACCATTTGCTTGCATGAGTGCACAGCTGCACTCCTCAGCAACTACGCACGAACAGTTGGTTACGTGCACAACCTCCACCTGCCAGTCACTGGCCACGTCGACAGTCGACAGTCGACAGTACCACTGCCCACCGTCACAATTTTACACTGTCGTCAGTGAGCATGCGCAAACTTCACAAAATTTGAACATTACTAAAATACTTAAAAATAATTATTAGTGTTTAACTAATAATACACTCCCGCCTCCTTTATTGTTCTTCAACGGGTAGCAATACCACCAACTTGTGAACCGATCTCTTGATAACTGTGTCACTTTGTCCCTTATATTTTCCTGGTCTTTGTATTTTGTATCTAAAGCTTACATCTCTCACCTTATTGTCTCTGCCTGTTTCTGTATCTACAACCTGCCCCATTTTCCATTTTCCTCGCACAACATTTGTGTCTTTAATCAGAACAATATCACCAGGTTGTACATTTCTTTTATCTGTGTGCCATTTTTGCCGTACAATAATCTCTCTGCCACTTACGCCAAAAGGTGTCGACAACATTTTGTATAAAGTTCAACCTTTTCTTGGTGTCACCTGATGTAGACCATGAACCAGATGGTACTTTATTACTTGCTCTACCCAAAAGTAAATCGTTCGGACACAAATATGTTCCTAATTCTACATCCATACCAGGTTTTATTCCAATAGGCCTTTCATTCATTAACTTTGCTATTTCAAAAAATGTTGTCTGCATATCACTAAATGTCAAGATGGTAGTTCCTATGAGCATTGACAGAGACCTTTTTACAGACTTAATTAAGGCCTCACTTACCCCATTCTGCCATGCAGCATCTGCAGACCGATTAAATTTCCTTTTCAAGCCTTCCTTTGCTCCAAATTCAGTGATCTCGTTTATGTTCCAGTTGTTATCACTCTTAAGTTCTTTACTTGCTGATACCAATTGTGAGCCTAAGTCAGAGTGTACAGTATCAGGATAGCCATGAACCGCTGTAAATCTTCTGAAACACTTTAAAAAACTATAAGTATCATATCCATCTACAACATCAATATACACGGCACGTGTAACAATACAATTGAATATAACACCATAAGCTTTACCAGTTGTCCTTTTCTTTACATTATCTTTGATTTGAAAATGTCCAAAAATATCCACAGCAGTGTGATAGAATGCTGGACAAGGACTCATTCTTTCATCAGAATTCTGACCCATTCTTTGACCTTCAACTTTGGCATCCAGTTTCCTGTAAAGAATACAACCTCTCTTTATCGATCTTATGATTTTACGTGCTGAACGAACCCAAAATTTAGACTGAAGCTTACATAGTGTAACATCAACTCCAGCATGATCCAACCTGTGTAAATAACCAATGTACAAGACTGTAAATGGATGCTTACCAGGTAATAGAATGAAGCTAGCTTGGTTCCAATTAGGTTTCAACCATCTTTCCATTCTTTGTCCTACCATAATTGTACCATTTTCAGCTTGAAATGGTCCTAATCTTTGAAAACATTTTTTCCAGTTCTCAGGAAGACTTTTTTGTGCTTGCATAATCCAAAACCTCTCAGCTTCCTTAAGTGATCTAGGTTCAAGTTTCTTTAGAACACCCTTAAAAGATTTCACCTTAACAATGTTAAATATCCTAGCAGTGACTGCAATTAACATATTATAGTTGTTGAATTTCGACGCATCAATTATGGTTTCTTCATGAACAGAGTATTGTGCAAGATTAACATGAATTCTATCAGGTTGCTCACAATTCACCGATTGACTGATAGGCCACACTTGTAAAGGAAGGGCCATGAACTCTGGACCATATTTCTATGAATAGACAACTGCAACATTTAAAGGGTCCTGGGGTCTGGTCAATAGATCAGCAGGATTTAATCCAGAAGCAATCCACCACCATTCATTTGGGTCACTTTTTGATTGAACTTCTGCTATTCTAGTGGCTACGAAAGTTCCAAAGCCATAAGATTCCTTTTGGATTTGTGCTCTAACAATGGAGGAATCTGTTATGTGCATTACCGAACTAAATTTATATGTCATTTCATCTTAAATGGCTTTACGCATCCTGCACGCTATAACAGCTCCACACAATTCAAGCCTTGGAATAGATAACTGTCTACTAGGGGCTATCCTACTCTTTGCCACAATGAGCCTGCTCTCAAATGCACCAGACTCTAACTCCCACCTAGCATATGCAACAGCACCATAAGCATTTGTTGAACTTTCACTGAAAATAACAAGTAAAGGCAATCCTTTGGCTGAGGTTGGCTTAACATTCCTTTCAAAATACAGAGTTTCAGTCCCAAATAACTCACAAAAATATGACACCCATTGTTCTTTTAAATAGGAAGGCAAGGGATCGTCCCATCCTAATTTAAAGTCACATTTCACAGTGTCTCGTAGCAAAATCTTTGCTTTTAGTGTGGATGGAAGCAAAAACCCCAGTGGGTCGTAAACAGAACACATCTGACTGACGACAACCCTTTTTGTTAAAACTGAAGGTATATTTTCAACGAAATTCAACTTGTTTAAGTCTGGTTCTGTTCTTACACCCTTATATTTTGGAGAGAAATTTAACTTAGTTTTAAAATGAAACACATCCTTATTGCATTGCCAGTTAAGGCCAAGTATTCTTTCATTACTATTCTGGGACACTTCAAAGTCAGAATGCTCATTATCTCCAGTAATGGTCCATCGTTTAATTTTAAAACTGCCTTTAGAGAGTACATTTTCAATATCTCTAATTAGGCTAAATGCCTCAGCTTTACTCTCAACAGAATGGATTATGTCATCTACATAGGAATTAGTCATTATCACAAGTGATGCTTCTGGGAAGTCTTTTACCGACAATTCTGCAGTATGTCTGAGAGCTAACATTGCAATAATTCCTGAGGGCCTATCCCCGAAACCCATGCATGTCATTACATAGTGATCAGGTTTGAGATTACTTTGCAAATTTCTCCAAACAAATCTATGTACATGTTGTTCTAATTCTGGAAGCTTAATGCAATTATACATTTTGCTTATGTCACCGGCTATGCCTATAGCCCTTTCACGAAATCTTATTATTATTATTATTATTATTATTACTATCCAAGCTACAACCCTAGTTGGAAAAGCAAGATGCCATAAGCCCAGGGGCTCCAACAGGGAAAAATAGCCCAGTGACGAAAGGAAATAAGGAAATAAATAAATGAAGAGAACAAAATAACAATAAATCATTCTAAAATAAGAAACAACGTCAAAACAGACATGTCATATAATAAACTATCAACAACATCAAAAACAAATATGTCATAAATAAACTATAAAAAGACTATGTCCACCTGGTCAACAAAAAAGCATTTGCTCCAACTTTGAACTTTTGAAGTTCTACTAATTCAACCACCCGATTAGGAAGATCATTCCACAACTTGGTCACAGCTGGAATAAAACTTCTAGAGTACTGCGTAGTATTGAGCCTCGTGATGGAGAAGGCCTGGCTATTAGAATTAACTGCCTGCCTAGTATTACGAACAGGATATAATTGTCCAGGGAGATCTGAATGTAAAGGATGGTCAGTGTTGTGAAAAATCTTATGCAACATGCATAATGAACTAATTGAACGACGGTGCCAGAGATCAATATCTAGATCAGGAATAAGAAATTTAATAGACCGTAAGTTTCTGTCCAACAAATTAAGATGAGAATCAGCAGCTGAAGACCAGACAGGAGAACAATACTCAAAACAAGGTAGAATGAAAGAATTAAAACACTTCTTCAGAATAGATTGTTCACCGAAAATCTTGAAAGACTTTCTCAACAAACCTATTTTTTGTGAAATTGAAGAGGACACAGACCTTATATGTTTCTCAAAAGTAAATTTACTGTCGAGAATCACACCTAAAATTTTGAAAGAGTCATACATATTTAAAGAAACATTATCAATACTGAGATCCGGATGTTGAGTAATATACCAAACATTGAGTTCAAAATATTAGGGCCCTTTGCCCAAAAACTATTTAGAGACTGGCCCATATACTTTGCCGATGAATCAAAAACAATTCTCAATGGGGTTGATACAGATCCTGGTTTTAACACTTCATGATGTTGAATGTATGTGACAGGACCAACATAGTTTTTAACCTCTTCATCGGATAACTTCCGAATTACATTGCGCTTTGTCATGTCAAGTATCTGGTCATTATAAGCTTGAGCATAGTCTGAACCCAGTTTCATCAATCTTTTCTCTGTGCCTTTCAGTCTAGCAACAGCTACAGATACATTATTTTGCAACAGTTTGGGATCCTTAGTCCATGGAAATTTAGCAGACCATTCTTTTCTGTCCGGGTAATACATCAACCCACTTTCAATAAGAGCCACCTCCTTTTCCTCTTTTATACTATAATTGCCATTGTCTGTTGCACATTTCCCACAACGACAATACCACATCTGGGATTACAATCAGTTCCTAAGTGTTCAATGGTGAAGAAATCATTTATCTGTGCTGTAATATCAATTACGGGTTCTACAGATATATCATAGTCGGATATTGTACTGGAAACATGATTAATGCTAATGCCTGGATTACTCCTAAACACTGATAAGGTAACAATGTCGGGATGACTGCCATACACACACATTCCAAACTGTGATTCCCTGAGCTGTAAATTTTCAGCCACAGTTTCCTTAACTGTTGGAATTAAAGAGCAATAATCAGAACCAATTAGGAGATCTATTTTCCCATAAGGTCTATCTAATGCACATACATTAACACCCTTGAATAAATTTTTCACTTTTGATAAATCTACCTTACCGACTTGAGATGTAATGTCATCGATTCCATAAGCAGTAACATTGACATCATTCCCATCCTTGTCGGTTAAAACCAGATCATACTCTTTACTACTGTATGTCACAGTTTTTTCGCCCAATTTAGTCACAGCTAATCTGACACATTTTCCTTTCAGTCCCAATGCCTCAGCCACATCATTTCTGATCATTGTTATATCAGCTCCCGAGTCAAATAAAGTTTGTAACTCCTGATTACCACACTTGATCTTGTTAACCATAAATAAAACACCGTTTCTTTTCAGACTTACAAAGGAATTTCCTGTTATGAATCCCTCATGTATAATAGTATGATGAAGTTTCCCACAAGATTTATTGTTAACATCTACAGTATTACATCTGGACTTCTTTAGACATTTTCTTGCTATGTGAACACCTTTAAGGCAATTAAAGCAAATACCTTTCTTCTTTACACTCTCCATTCTGTCATTGATACTCAAGTTCTGGAAAGTTGTACAGTCTAAGATATCATGTCCATCTGAGCCATGATACCAGCACCTATGCAGCCTTGTGTTGTCACTGATCTTATTCCTGTTCCGTTCAGCATTTTCTTCTGTAATTTTAGTGAAAAGGTCAGTGATATTTGTAATAGCATTTTCAAGTCCTGCTATCCTTTCCATTACATCTGACTCTCTTCCTTGCTTTGTACTACGCTGATCTTCATAAGTGCAGGTATAATGCACTTTAGCCTTAATATTATTATTGCTTCTAATATTAGCATTAAGATATTTCATTGATTTCTTTTAACTCAAAAGGTATTCCAACAACTTTCCGAATAGGTCACGATTACCTACACACTCTGCTAACTTAACCCATTCACGCTTCTGAGTAGGTGGTAATAGTTTTTCTATCTGGCTAGTCATGTTAGCAGTATTTAATTCTGAAGCCAAACTCATTTGGTCTAAGTAAAGATAGCATTGCTCATTCTTATCAACCATCCTAATGAAACTCTCACTATCCCCTTCGGAAATAGGTTTAATAGACCTTATGTCCTCTACTACTACATCAATAATGGTTCTGATGTTCCCAAAAGTCTCATCTAATCGCTCAAACATTTTATCGAAGTCATGATCTGCACCACGAACTGTATCCAAGGCCTCTCCTGAGAGACACTGTCTTAACACAAAGGGATCTTTCCCATAATTTGATTGCATTAGTCTAAAAAAATCTCTCTTGAAATTGCTATAATCTCTCACATATCCGTGAAACCTGGGCACATCAATCGGTTTTACTTTTAAAACTTTTTTCAGCTGCATTTCGTCTTTAACTTTCACAAATATCACATGAGCTGCACACTTTCTATCTTCTAATGCTTTGATATAAACATTAGCCTCCTCTATCAATTGAGCATCACAGTTCTCATCTAATAAATTGCAATACTGTTCATTAGCTAGTTCAACTTCATCATAAGCCTTAACAACACTCTCGTATCTTTCTTCTAAAATTTCTAATGCCATTTGATCTAACATATACTCATGAAACTTATCAAGCTTACGTGTTAGTTTTGCCTTTGCGGTTCCCCTCCGCTGTTTGGCCTTCTTCTGTGCTTCCAGTGACATCCTAGCACTATCATTTTCTCCCGTGGAGCTGCCGTTTTTCCCTTTATCTGTCATGATGAGTGTTGTCGAAATGTATGCTCAGGTACAAGATAAAAACTCAGCTTGTCGTAAAACGTGTAATTTCGACCTGTAACATTATAAAAGTCAGAATAACATACCCATTTTTTTTTCTTTACGTATCACCTTAGCAGAAACATTAATCCTTATCACCATATGAACAAACATATATAATTTCTCACTAATAATTATCATAACAATAATGTCATCACACAATCATCGTTACCAACAAGTTAAAAGATAAGTAACAATTAACTGCAAAAAGTCACTTACAACAATGCCTCCTCTCTGATACCCAGCAGATTTCTCGTGCATTAAATATCGGCTAATTTTTTCTATCAGCTCTTACGTTAACACATCCTAAAATACAACATTACTACAATATAGTAGAGGAACAATGTCAAAATGCCGATAAGACTATTCAACCGAAACATATCTATAATTTACAAATCTCATTACACAAACAATAGCATACCTTAAAGAACACAAGCTACATATCAACACCATTTGCTTGCATGAGTGCACAGCTGCACTCCTCAGCAACTACGCACGAACAGTTGGTTACGTGCACAACCTCCACCTGCCAGTCACTGGCCACGTCGACAGTCGACAGTACCACTGCCCACCGTCACAATTTTACACTGTCGTCAGTGAGCATGCGCAAACTTCACAAAATTTGAACATTACTAAAATACTTAAAAATAATTATTAGTGTTTAACTAATAATACACTCCCGCCTCCTTTATTGTTCTTCAACGGGTAGCAATACCACCAACTTGTGAACCGATCTCTTGATAACTGTGTCACTTTGTCCCTTATATTTTCCTGGTCTTTGTATTTTGTATCTAATGCTTACATCTCTCACCTTATTGTCTCTGCCTGTTTCTGTATCTACAACCTGCCCCATTTTCCATTTTCCTCGCACAATATTTGTGTCTTTAATCAGAACAATATCACCAGGTTGTACATTTCTTTTATCTGTGTGCCATTTTTGCCTTACAATAATCTCTCTGCCACTTACGCCAAAAGGTGTCGACAACATTTTGTATAAAGTTCAACCTTTTCTTGGTGTCACCTGATGTAGACCATGAACCAGATGGTACTTTATTACTTGCTCTACCCAAAAGTAAATCGTTCGGACACAAATATGTTCCTAATTCTACATCCATACCAGGTTTTATTCCAATAGGCCTTTCATTCATTAACTTTGCTATTTCAAAAAATGTTGTCTGCATATCACTAAATGTCAAGATGGTAGTTCCTATGACCATAGACAGAGACCTTTTTACAGACTTAATTAAGGCCTCACTTACCCCATTCTGCCATGCAGCATCTGCAGACCGATTAAATTTCCATTTCAAGCCTTCCTTTGCTCCAAATTCAGTGATCTCGTTTATGTTCCAGTTGTTATCACTCTTAAGTTCTTTACTTGCTGATACCAATTGTGAGCCTAAGTCAGAGTGTACAGTATCAGGATAGCCATGAACCGCTGTAAATCTTCTGAAACACTTTAAAAAACTATAAGTATCATATCCATCTACAACATCAATATACACGGCACGTGTAACAATACAATTGAATATAACACCATAAGCTTTACCAGTTGTCCTTTTCTTTACATTATCTTTGATTTGAAAATGTCCAAAAATATCCACAGCAGTGTGATAGAATGCTGGACAAGGACTCATTCTTTCATCAGAATTCTGACCCATTCTTTGACCTTCAACTTTGGCATCCAGTTTCCTGCAAAGAATACAACCTCTCTTTATCGATCTTATGATTTTACGTGCTGAACGAACCCAAAATTTAGACTGAAGCTTACATAGTGTAACATCAACTCCAGCATGATCCAACCTGTGTAAATAACCAATGTACAAGACTATAAATGGATGCTTACCAGGTAATAGAATGAAGCTATCTTGGTTCCAATTATGTTTCAACCATCTTTCCATTCTTTGTCCTACCATAATTGTACCATTTTCAGCTTGAAATGGTCCTAATCTTTGAAAACATTTTTTCCAGTTCTCAGGAAGACTTTTTTGTGCTTGCATAATCCAAAACCTCTCAGCTTCCTTAAGTGATCTAGGTTCAAGTTTCTTTAGAACACCCTTAAAAGATTTCACCTTAACAATGTTAAATATCCTAGCAGTGACTGCAATTAACATATTATAGTTGTTGAATTTCGACGCATCAATTATGGTTTCTTCATGAACAGAGTATTGTGCAAGATTAACATGAATTCTATCAGGTAGCTCACAATTCACCGATTGACTGATAGGCCACACTTCTAAAGGAAGGGCCATGAACTCTGGACCATATTTCTATGAATAGACAACTGCAACATTTAAAGGGTCCTGGGGTCTGTTCAATAGATCAGCAGGATTTAATCCAGAAGCAATCCACCACCATTCATTTGGGTCACTTTTTGATTGAACTTCTGCTATTCTAGTGGCTACGAAAGTTCCAAAGCCATAAGATTCCTTTTGGATTTGTGCTCTAACAATGGAGGAATCTGTTATGTGCATTACCGAACTAAATTTATATGTTATTTCATCTTAAATGGCTTTACGCATCCTGCACGCTATAACAGCTCCACACAATTCAAGCCTTGGAATAGGTAACTGTCTACTAGGGGCTATCCTACTCTTTGCCACAATGAGCCTGCTCTCAAATGCACCAGACTCTAACTCCCACCTAGCATATGCAACAGCACCATAAGCATTTGTTGAACTTTCACTGAAAATAACAAGTAAAGGCAATCCTTTGGCTGAGGTTGGCTTAACATTCCTTTCAAAATACAGAGTTTCAGTGCCAAATAACTCACAAAAATATGACACCCATTGTTCTTTTAAATAGGAAGGCAAGGGATCGTCCCATCCTAATTTAAAGTCACATTTCACAGTGTCTCGTAGCAAAATCTTTGCTTTTAGTGTGAATGGAAGCAAAAACCCCAGTGGGTCGTAAACAGAACACATCTGACTGACGACAACCCTTTTTGTTAAAACTGAAGGTATATTTTCAACGAAATTCAACTTGTTTAAGTCTGGTTCTGTTCTTACACCCTTATATTTTGGAGAGAAATTTAACTTAGTTTTAAAATGAAACACATCCTTATTGCATTGCCAGTTAAGGCCAAGTATTCTTTCATTACTATTCTGGGACACTTCAAAGTCAGAATGCTCATTATCTCCAGTAATGGTCCATCGTTTAATTTTAAAACTGCCTTTAGAGAGTACATTTTCAATATCTCTAATTAGGCTAAATGCCTCAGCTTTACTCTCAACAGAATGGATTATGTCATCTACATAGGAATTAGTCATTATCACAAGTGATGCTTCTGGGAAGTCTTTTACCGACAATTCTGCAGTATGTCTGAGAGCTAACATTGCAATAATTCCTGAGGGCCTATCCCCGAAACCCATGCATGTCATTACATAGTGATCAGGTTTGAGATTACTTTGCAAATTTCTCCAAACAAATCTATGTACATGTTGTTCTAATTCTGGAAGCTTAATGCAATTATACATTTTGCTTATGTCACCGGCTAT
Source organism: Palaemon carinicauda (assembly GCF_036898095.1). Taxonomy (NCBI): domain Eukaryota; kingdom Metazoa; phylum Arthropoda; class Malacostraca; order Decapoda; family Palaemonidae; genus Palaemon; species Palaemon carinicauda. Next base: position 49,352,089 of record NC_090740.1, read on the forward strand.
GCCTATTGCCTTTTCACGAAATCTTATTATTATTATTATTATTATTATTATTATTATTATTATTATTATTACTATCCAAGCTACAACCCTAGTTGGAAAAGCAAGATGCTATAAGCCCAGGGGCTCCAACAGGGAAAAATAGCCCAGTGAGGAAAGGAAATAAGGAAATAAATAAATGAAGAGAACAAATTAACAATAAATCATTCTAAAATAAGAATCAACGTTAAAACAGACATGTCATATAATAAACTATCAACAACATCAAAAACAAATATGTCATAAATAAACTATAAAAAGACTATGTCCGCCTGGTCAACAAAAAAGCATTTGCTCCAACTTTGAACTTTTGAAGTTCTACTAATTCAACCACCCGATTAGGAAGATCATTCCACAACTTGGTCACAGCTGGAATAAAACTTCTAGAGTACTGCGTAGTATTGAGCCTCGTGATGGAGAAGGCCTGGCTATTAGAATGAACTGCCTGCCTAGTATTACGAACAGGATAGAATTGTCCAGGGAGATCTGAATGTAAAGGATGGTCAGAGTTGTGAAAAATCTCATGCAACATTCATAATGAACTAATTGAACGACGGTGCCAGAGATCAATATCTAGATCAGGAATAAGAAATTTAATAGACCGTAAGTTTCTGTCCAACAAATTAAGATGAGAATCAGCAGCTGAAGACCAGACAGGAGAACAATACTCAAAACAAGGTAGAATGAAAGAATTAAAACACTTCTTCAGAATAGATTGTTCACCGAAAATCTTGAAAGACTTTCTCAACAAACCTATTTTTTGTGAAATTGAAGAGGACACAGACCTTATATGTTTCTCAAAAGTAAATTTACTGTCGAGAATCACACCTAAAATTTTGAAAGAGTCATACATATTTAAAGAAACATTATCAATACTGAGATCCGGATGTTGAGTAATATACCAAACATTGAGTTCAAAATATTAGGGCCCTTTGCCCAAAAACTATTTAGAGACTGGCCCATATACTTTGCCGATGAATCAAAAACAATTCTCAATGGGGTTGATACAGATACTGGTTTTAACACTTCATGATGTTGAATGTATGTGACAGGACCAACATAGTTTTTAACCTCTTCATCGGATAACTTCCGAATTACATTGCGCTTTGTCATGTCAAGTATCTGGTCATTATAAGCTTGAGCATAGTCTGAACCCAGTTTCATCAATCTTTTCTCTGTGCCTTTCAGTCTAGCAACAGCTACAGATACATTATTTTGCAACAGTTTGGGATCCTTAGTCCATGGAAATTTAGCAGACCATTCTTTTCTGTCCGGGTAATACATCAACCCACTTTCAATAAGAGCCAGCTCCTTTTCCTCTTTTATACTATAATTGCCATTGCCTGTTGCACATTTCCCACAACGACAACTACCACATCTGGGATTACAATCAGTTCCTAAGTGTTCAATGGTGAAGAAATCATTTATCTGTGCTGTAATATCAATTACGGGTTCTACAGATATATCATAGTCGGATATTGTACTGGAAACATGATTAATGCTAATGCCTGGATTACTCCTAAACACTGATAAGGTAACAATGTCGGGATGACTGCCATACACACACATTCCAAACTGTGATTCCCTGAGCTGTAAATTTTCAGCCACAGTTTCCTTAACTGTTGGAATTAAAGAGCAATAATCAGAACCAATTAGGAGATCTATTTTCCCATAAGGTCTATCTAATGCACATACATTAACACCCTTGAATAAATTTTTCACTTTTGATAAATCTACTTTACCGACTTGAGATGTAATGTCATCGATTCCATAAGCAGTAACATTGACATCATTCCCATCCTTGTCGGTTAAAACTAGATCATACTCTTTACTATTGTATGTCACAGTTTTGTCGCCCAATTTAGTCACAGCTAATCTGACACATTTTCCTTTCAGTCCCAATGCCTCAGCCACATCATTTCTGATCATTGTTATATCAGCTCCCGAGTCAAATAAAGTTTGTAACTCCTGATTACCACACTTGATCTTGTTAACCATAAATAAAACACCGTTTCTTTTCAGACTTACAAAGGAATTTCCTGTTACGAATCCCTCATGTATAATAGTATGATGAAGTTTCCCACAAGATTCATTGTTAACATCTACAGTATTACATCTGGACTTCTTTAGACATTTTCTTGCTATGTGAACCCCTTTAAGGCAATTAAAGCAAATACCTTTCTTCTTTACACTCTCCATTCTGTCATTGATACTCAAGTTCTGGAAAGTTGTACAGTCTAAGATATCATGTCCATCTGAGCCATGATACCAGCACCTATGCAGCCTTGTGTTGTCACTGATCTTATTCCTGTTCCGTTCAGCATTTTCTTCTGTAATTTTAGTGAAAAGGTCAGTGATATTTGTAATAGCATTTTCAAGTCCTGCTATCCTTTCTATTACATCTGACTCTCTTCCTTGCTTTGTACTACGCTGATCTTCATAAGTGCAGGTATAATTCACTTTAGCCTTAATATTATTATTGCTTCTAATATTAGCATTAAGATATTTCATTGATTTCTTTTCACTCAAAAGGTATTCCAACAACTTTCCGAATAGGTCACGATTACCTACACACTCTACTAACTTAACCCATTCACGCTTCTGAGTAGGTGGTAATAGTTTTTCTATCTGGCTAGTCATGTTAGCAGTATTTAATTCTGAAGCCAAACTCATTTGGTCTAAGTAAAGATAGCATTGCTCATTCTTATCAACCATCCTAATGAAACTCTCACTATCCCCTTCGGAAATAGGTTTAATAGACCTTATGTCCTCTACTACTACATCAATAATGGTTCTGCTGTTCCCAAAAGTTTCATCTAATCGCTCAAACATTTTATCGAAGTCATGATCTGCACCACGAACTGTATCCAAGGCTTCTCCTGAGAGACACTGTCTTAACACAAAGGGATCTTTCCCATAATTTGATTGCATTAGTCTAAAAAAATCTCTCTTGAAATTGCTATAATCTCTCACATATCCGTGAAACCTGGGCACATCAATCGGTTTTACTTTTAAAACTTTTTTCAGCTGCATTTCGTCTTTAACTTTCACAAATATCACATGAGCTGCACACTTTCTATCTTCTAATGCTTTGATATAAACGTTAGCCTTCTCTATCAATTGAGCATCACAGTTCTCATCTAATAAATTGCAATACTGTTCATTAGCTAGTTCAACTTCATCATAAGCCTTAACAACACTCTCGTATCTTTCTTCTAAAATTTCTAATGCCATTTGATCTAACATATACTCATGAAACTTATCAAGCTTACGTGTTAGTTTTGCCTTTGCGGTTCCCCTCCGCCGTTTGGCCTTCTTCTGTGCTTCCAGTGACATCCTAGCACTATCATTTTCCACCGTGGAGCTGCCGTTTTTCCCTTTATCTGTCATGATGAGTGTTGTCGAAATGTATGCTCAGGTACCAGATAAAAACTCAGCTTGTCGTAAAACGTGTAATTTCGACCTGTAACATTATAAAAGTCAGAATAACATACCCATTTTTTTTTCTTTACGTATCACCTTAGCAGAAACATTAATCCTTATCACCATATGAACAAACATATATAATTTCTCACTAATAATTATCATAACAATAATGTCATCACACAATCATCGTTACCAACAAGTTAAAAGATAAGTAACAATTAACTGCAAAAAGTCACTTACAACAATGCCTCCTCTCTGATACCCAGCAGATTTCTCGTGCATTAAATATCGGCTAATTTTTTCTATCAGCTCTTACGTTAACACATCCTAAAATACAACATTACTACAATATAGTAGAGGAACAATGTCAAAATGCCGATAAGACTATTCAACCAAAACATATCTATAATTTACAAATCTCATTACACAAACAATAGCATACCTTAAAGAACACAAGCTACATATCAACACCATTTGCTTGCATGAGTGCACAGCTGCACTCCTCAGCAACTACGCACGAACAGTTGGTTACGTGCACAACCTCCACCTTCCAGTCACTGGCCACGTCGACAGTCGACAGTAACACTGCCCACCGTCACAATTTTACACTGTCGTCAGTGAGCATGCGCAAACTTCACAAAATTTGAACATTACTAAAATACTTAAAAATAATTATTAGTGTTTAACTAATAATACACTCCCGCCTCCTTTATTGTTCTTCAACGGGTAGCAATACCACCAACTTGTGAACCGATCTCTTGATAACTGTGTCACTTTGTCCCTTATATTTTCCTGGTCTTTGTATTTTGTATCTAATGCTTACATCTCTCACCTTATTGTCTCTGCCTGTTTCTGTATCTACAACCTGCCCCATTTTCCATTTTCCTCGCACAATATTTGTGTCTTTAATCAGAATAATATCACCAGGTTGTACATTTCTTTTATCTGTGTGCCATTTTTGCCTTACAATAATCTCTCTGCCACTTACGCCAAAAGGTGTCGACAACATTTTGTATAAAGTTCAACCTTTTCTTGGTGTCACCTGATGTAGACCATGAACCAGATGGTACTTTATTACTTGCTCTACCCAAAAGTAAATCGTTCGGACACAAATATGTTCCTAATTCTACATCCATACCAGGTTTTATTCCAATAGGCCTTTCATTCATTAACTTTGCTATTTCAAAAAATGTTGTCTGCAAATCACTAAATGTCAAGATGGTAGTTCCTATGAGCATTGACAAAGACCTTTTTACAGACTTAATTAAGGCCTCACTTACCCCATTCTGCCATGCAGCATCTGCAGACCGATTAAATTTCCATTTCAAGCCTTCCTTTACTCCAAATTCAGTGATCTCGTTTATGTTCCAGTTGTTATCACTCTTAAGTTCTTTACTTGCTGATACCAATTGTGAGCCTAAGTCAGAGTGTACAGTATCAGGATAGCCATGAACCGCTGTGAATCTTCTGAAACACTTTAAAAAACTATAAGTATCATATCCATCTACAACATCAATATACACGGCACGTGTAACAATACAATTGAATATAACACCATAAGCTTTACCAGTTGTCCTTTTCTTTACATTATCTTTGATTTGAAAATGTCCAAAAATATCCACAGCAGTGTGATAGAATGCTGGACAAGGACTCATTCTTTCATCAGAAATCTGACCCATTCTTTGACCTTCAACTTTGGCATCCAGTTTCCTGCAAAGAATACAACCTCTCTTTATCGATCTTATGATTTTACGTGCTGAACGAACCCAAAATTTAGACTGAAGCTTACATAGTGTAACATCAACTCCAGCATGATCCAACCTGTGTAAATAACCAATGTACAAGACTGTAAATGGATGCTTACCAGGTAATAGAATGAAGCTATCTTGGTTCCAATTATGTTTCAACCATCTTTCCATTCTTTGTCCTACCATAATTGTACCATCTTCAGCTTGAAATGGTCCTAATCTTTGAAAACATTTTTTCCAGTTCTCAGGAAGACTTTTTTGTGCTTGCATAATCCAAAACCTCTCAGCTTCCTTAAGTGATCTAGGTCCAAGTTTCTTTAAAACACCCTTAAAAGATTTCACCTTAACAATGTTAAATATCCTAGCAGTGACTGCAATTAACATATTATAGTTGTTGAATTTCGACGCATCAATTATGGTTTCTTCATGAACAGAGTATTGTGCAAGATTAACATGAATTCTATCAGGTAACTCACAATTCACCGATTGACTGATAGGCCACACTTGTAAAGGAAGGGCCATGAACTCTGGACCATATTTCTATGAATAGACAACTGCAACATTTAAAGGGTCCTGGGGTCTGGTCAATAGATCAGCAGGATTTAATCCAGAAGCAATCCACCACCATTCATTTGGGTCACTTTTTGATTGAACTTCTGCTATTCTAGTGGCTACGAAAGTTCCAAAGCCATAAGATTCCTTTTGGATTTGTGCTCTAACAATGGAGGAATCTGTTATGTGCATTACCGAACTAAATTTATATGTTATTTCATCTTAAATGGCTTTACGCATCCTGCACGCTATAACAGCTCCACACAATTCAAGCCTTGGAATAGATAACTGTCTACTAGGGGCTATCCTACTCTTTGCCACAATGAGCCTGCTCTCAAATGCACCAGACTCTAACTCCCACCTAGCATATGCAACAGCACCATAAGCATTTGTTGAACTTTCACTGAAAATAACAAGTAAAGGCAATCCTTTGGCTGAGGTTGGCTTAACATTCCTTTCAAAATACAGAGTTTCAGTGCCAAATAACTCACAAAAATATGACACCCATTGTTCTTTTAAATAGGAAGGCAAGGGATCGTCCCATCCTAATTTAAAGTCACATTTCACAGTGTCTCGTAGCAAAATCTTTGCTTTTAGTGTGAATGGAAGCAAAAACCCCAGTGGGTCGTAAACAGAACACATCTGACTGACGACAACCCTTTTTGTTAAAACTGAAGGTATATTTTCAACGAAATTCAACTTGTTTAAGTCTGGTTCTGTTCTTACACCCTTATATTTTGGAGAGAAATTTAACTTAGTTTTAAAATGAAACACATCCTTATTGCTTTGCCAGTTAAGGCCAAGTATTCTTTCATTACTATTCTGGGACACTTCAAAGTCAGAATGCTCATTATCTCCAGTAATGGTCCATCGTTTAATTTTAAAACTGCCTTTAGAGAGTACATTTTCAATATCTCTAATTAGGCTAAATGCCTCAGCTTTACTCTCAATAGAATGGATTATGTCATCTACATAGGAATTAGTCATTATCACAAGTGATGCTTCTGGGAAGTCTTTTACCGACAATTCTGCAGTATGTCTGAGAGCTAACATTGCAATAATTCCTGAGGGCCTATCCCCGAAACCCATGCATGTCATTACATAGTGATCAGGTTTGAGATTACTTTGCAAATTTCTCCAAACAAATCTATGTACATGTTGTTCTAATTCTGGAAGCTTAATGCAATTATACATTTTGCTTATGTCACCGGCTATGCCTATAGCCTTTTCACGAATTCTTATTATTATTATTATTATTATTATTATTATTATTATCCAAGCTACAACCCTAGTTGGAAAAGCAAGATACTATGAGCCCAGGGGCTCCAACAGGGAAAAATAGCCCAGTGAGGAAAGGAAATAAGGAAATAAATAAATGAAGAGAACAAATTAACAATAGATCATTCTAAAATAAGAAACAACGTTAAAACAGACATGTCATATAATAAACTATCAACAACATCAAAAACAAATATGTCATAAATAAACTATAAAAAGACTATGTCCGCCTGGTCAACAAAAAAGCATTTGCTCCAACTTTGAACTTTTGAAGTTCTACTAATCCAACCACCCGATTAGGAAGATCATTCCACAACTTGGTCACAGCTGGAATAAAACTTCTAGAGTACTGCGTAGTATTGAGCCTCGTGATGGAGAAGGCCTGGCTATTAGAATTAACTGCCTGCCTAGTATTACGAACAGGATAGAATTGTCCAGGGAGATCTGGATGTAAAGGATAGTCAGAGTTGTGAAAAATCTTATGCAACATGCATAATGAACTAATTGAACGACGGTGCCAGAGATCAATATCTAGATCAGGAATAAGAAATTTAATAGACCGTAAGTTTCTGTCCAACAAATTAAGATGAGAATCAGCAGCTGAAGACCAGACAGTAGAACAATACTCAAAACAAGGTAGAATGAAAGAATTAAAACACTTCTTCAGAATAGATTGATCACCGAAAATCTTGAAAGACTTTCTCAACAAACCTATTTTTTGTGAAATTGAAGAGGACACAGACCTTATATGTTTCTCAAAAGTAAATTTACTGTCGAGAATCACACCTAAAATTTTGAAAGAGTCATACATATTTAAAGAAACATTATCAATACTGAGATCCGGATGTTGAGTAATATACCAAACATTGAGTTCAAAATATTAGGGCCCTTTGCCCAAAAACTATTTAGAGACTGGCCCATATACTTTGCCGATGTATCAAAAACAATTCTCAATGGGGTTGATACAGATCCTGGTTTTAACACTCCATGATGTTGAATGTATGTGACAGGACCAACATAGTTTTTAACCTCTTCATCGGATAACTTCCGAATTACATTGCGCTTTGTCATGTCAAGTATCTGGTCATTATAAGCTTGAGCATAGTCTGAACCCAGTTTCATCAATCTTTTCTCTGTGCCTTTCAGTCTAGCAACAGCTACAGATACATTATTTTGCAACAGTTTGGGATCCTTAGTCCATGGAAATTTAGCAGACCATTCTTTTCTGTCCGGGTAATACATCAACCCACTTTCAATAAGAGCCAGCTCCTTTTCCTCTTTTATACTATAATTGCCATTGCCTGTTGCACATTTCCCACAACGACAACTACCACATCTGGGATTACAATCAGTTCCTAAGTGTTCAATGGTGAAGAAATCATTTATCTGTGCTATAATATCAATTACGGGTTCTACAGATATATCATAGTCGGATATTGTACTGGAAACATGATTAATGCTAATGCCTGGATTACTCCTAAACACTGATAAGGTAACAATGTCGGGATGACTGCCATACACACACATTCCAAACTGTGATTCCCTGAGCTGTAAATTTTCAGCCACAGTTTCCTTAACTGTTGGAATTAAAGAGCAATAATCAGAACCAATTAGGAGATCTATTTTCCCATAAGGTCTATCTAATGCACATACATTAACACCCTTGAATAAATTTTTCACTTTTGATAAATCTACCTTACCGACTTGAGATGTAATGTCATCGATTCCATAAGCAGTAACATTGACATAATTCCCATCCTTGTCGGTTAAAACCAGATCATACTCTTTACTACTGTATGTCACAGTTTTGTCGCCCAATTTAGTCAAAGCTAATCTGACACATTTTCCTTTCAGTCCCAATGCCTCAGCCACATCATTTCTGATCATTGTTATATCAGCTCCCGAGTCAAATAAAGTTTGTAACTCCTGATTACCACACTTGATCTTGTTAACCATAAATAAAACACCGTTTCTTTTCAGACTTACAAAGGAATTTCCTGTTACGAATCCTTCATGTATAATAGTACGATGAAGTTTCCCACAAGATTCATTGTTAACAGCTACAGTATTACATCTGGACTTCTTTAGACATTTTCTTGCTATGTGAACACCTTTAAGGCAATTAAAGCAAATACCTTTCTTCTTTACACTCTCCATTCTGTCATTGATACTCAAGTTCTGGAAAGATGTACAGTCTAAGATATCATGTCCATCTGAGCCATGATACCAGCACCTAT
>NC_090740.1:49366365-49368865 GCF_036898095.1 Palaemon carinicauda
GAGAGAGAGAGAGAGAGAGAGAGAGAGAGAGAGAGAGAGAGAGAGATTATAAGTAAACAGTCTTTATATAACTATTTTTGTTAAAATAAGAATTTAGTGCCAAACTCTCCATCAGACCAACGGATTCCCGATATAATTTTTTTTTCTTCTTCTTAGGCCGTACGACCGTGTTGGCTATGTTTTGGCCATGACTGCATTTTGTAAATAAATCATGAATAGTATTAGGAGTTTTATTTGTACATCTAATGGGAATTTATAGAAGTAAAATGCACATAATTCATTTATCCTTTAAAATAATTACTACATGTAGCAAAACAAATAGTAGTAAAGATGATAATGCAATGAAGGAATGATATCATACTTTATCCTTCGCTTCAACATCAGCAATAACATACCCAGTTAATTTCCGAGGAGGCCATGGCTTATTACACAGTGAAAAAACATGACAAAAAGCTTATGAATGGTGGAACGATACATAAATGTGGGTGGGGTATCTGTGCTAGCGTAGTAATACTACCGTAGCAGTAGTGCCTCAACAGTAGTATACATGAATTAAACGTTCAGGCCAAAAGCTGGGATCCTTGAGGATCATTTAGCACTTCTTACAACTACTCAAGAAATGAGTTTTTATAGCCAGAATTTAAATTTTTTGATCCAACAATGCCCATGATAGCCTTCAGTGTTATCCTGAATTATAACGAGGCCAAAGTGGGTGGAGCCTCATGAAGTCATCATTCTGACGATAATTATTGATGAAGGTTTAAAGCCAAAATATGGTACTGGCTATTTTTTTTTTTTTACAGTAAATAGGTAGGTATATAAACAATAAATAAAAATTGCTTGACATTGGATATAGCAGTTATCAAATCAAGCTTGTCTACTACGTTTTTGGAAATTACTAACTATTCCCTACACCTTGTCAATCTGATAGTGACCTATAAAGTAGACTGTAATTTCTTAGGAAACTTATTTTGGGAGTTAGACTAATAATCGAAGTGTTTTTGTATTTATTAACATATTTTGTTGGTTTGTTCATTATAACAATTAACAGTGGAGAGGTTTCAGAGTTCATAAAGGTGTACTGCTTTGCTTTTATTTAAACTTCTGTGTCATTGTTGGCAGAGGTATAGCCTTCGTTACGTATAGCCAATCATCGATCGAGAAAGAGGGAAGAAATGCCGTCATAAGTTACGTAACGAGTGCGTTCGAAACCATTTCTCTGAGTAAGTTGGCCCGTCTTTAAAAAACGTCACTTTTAAATTATAAGTACCAAATTTATTCAACCTACGTAATGCAGAATATAGTCAAAATTTATGTGTAGATGTAATGTGCATTCTGAAGAAGCGTTATATTTATGAAATTCATAGACAAAAAATTATTGCGAAAAAACCGTGTTACAGAGGCCCTGAATCTCATAGTAGCTGGAAAAGCAATAGGCTATACGACCAAGGGCTCCGACAGGGAAAGTTAGCGAACTCAGGAAAGGAAATAAGGAAATCAATAAACGTTATAATAAGTGATGAACAATCAAAAATATTTTGAAAACAGTAACAGCATTAAAATAGATATTCTATATAGAGACACAAATTTTGAAATATTACTCACTTTTATAAATTTTGGGTTATATGTGTTACCACGCATTCTAATATTTATTTTTTTTCATATTCATTGTTTGATTTCATTTCATACTATATTAATAAATTGGCCATTAAATTAAGAGGTAACTTGAAAATGACGCATTTCCGGAATCACGGGCTTCATAATAGCTTTTGTAGGTTTAAAGGCTTCTCATGAATGACATTGGCAAGAGACAGTGACATTGCCCTATCAAGCATGACACAGCCCTAGAGAATGACCCTATATCACATGATCATGGCCAAAGCCCTTTCTCCACCAAAGCTAGGACCAAGGAGAGCCAGACAATGGCACCTGATGACTCAGCATATAGAGTATATGCTCCCATAAGCCCCCATCCTTAAGTCACAGGGATGGTAAGGTTGCTGCGACCAAAGAAACTAACGAACTTGAGTCGAACCCCAATATAGCGTTCACCAGTCAGGAACGTTATCATATCGGCCACCATAATGTAGCTATGAAATTATCATTATCTGATTACCGTGAGTTGAATGAAGCTCAGTTAGCATTCATTATAATTACCGTAATTATGAATATCGTACGGTATATTCAACAATAGCTGTCGAGTACATCCAGCTAGTCCCCCGTGCACCAATAACTTGTTCTGTCCACCGTCATTCATTAAACGAACAAAAGGCTTGAATCTTAATGGGGGAGAATTGTCATTTGTATGCATAGAGCGACTAATCTATGCATATCTGTCATAAAGAAGATGATATTGCTTTAAATCATATTAATTAAGTCACTGTTTGAACAAAGGACCTTTACGTAAGGAGTACTGCTGGTACTGCTATGGGTGCCACAGCCCACCCTCCCCTGTTATCCACCACAGATGAAGCTTCATAACGCTGAATCCCTTACAGCT
>NC_090740.1:49393865-49398865 GCF_036898095.1 Palaemon carinicauda
AAGAGGAAGGCCAAGGTTTGGGTGGATGGATTGTGTGAAGAAAGCTCTGGGTGATAGGAGGATAGATGTGAGAGAGGCAAGAGAGCGTGTTAGAAATAGGAATGAATGGCGAGCGATTGTGACGCAGTTCCGGTAGGCCCTGCTGCTTCCTCCGGTGCCTTAGATGACAACAGAGGTAGCAGCAGTAGGGGACTCAGCAGTATGAAGCTTCATCTGTGGTGGAAATGTGGGAGATTGGGCTGTGGCACCCTAGCACTACCAGCTGAACTCGGCTGAGTCCCTGGTTAGGCTGGAGGAACGTAGAGAGTAGAGGTCCCCTTTTTTGTTTTGTTTCTTGTTGATGTCAGCTACCCCCCAAAATTGGGGGAAGTGCCTTTGGTATATGGATGGAAAAGTGTTTATTAAAAAAGATAAGATTACACAAACCTTTAAAAGCTTTTTGTTCAGAGATAAAGATAAAAAGTCAGAATTTATATATTCTTATATTTTTTGCTACACCATTAAGATATTCTTCTATATCTTTTGTGCCATTACTAAAATCAAGAAAGATTTCCTGTGATTTGCCGGAAAGAAAACCATACACAGCTTATTGCTGAGTCACCGAGTGTTCAAATAATGCAGGTGCCGACGAAAAGGTACCATCCATATACCAAATATCTGCCTTAGCTAAATGATGCATTTCGTCTTTGCTTGGAATGATGGCCGATACTTCTAAATTTTTTGTTATTTTTCCATTACAGTTCAATGCTGAACTTCTAGAACATTCCCATCTCTTCGTAGTTTTACTGGCGGCCTTTTTTGTATATATATATATATATATATATATATATATATATATATATATATATATATATATATATATATATATATATATATATATATATATATATATATATATATATATATATATATATATATATATATATATATATATATATATATATAGCCATTATAACACAATTTCTGTCCACCTTTATTATTGCGGATAACTTCCATGATGGGAAAGAGAGACAAAACTAATAGAGAAAAGTTCATATACTTTCAATGTATACAGAAAAAAAATGTCCCTGTAATAAAAACAATTTTCTGTAAGCAGTAGTTTATTGGTAATAGGTACTTAGCAAATCTTTTGTAAGCAGTTTTTTATTTATAATAGGTACTTAGCAATTTTTTTTGTCGGGTGGGGTTTTTGTCATGTGGGGGTTTTGTCGGGTGTGGTTTTTGTCATATGGGGGTTTTGTCGGGTGGGGGTTATGTCGGGTGGGGGTTTTGTCGGGTGGGGGTTTTGTCGGTTCCCCGTGATTCTCGACAAAAAATTTTCTTTTGAGGAACTCATTAGGTCTGTCTTCTTTAATTGCACAAAAAATTGCCGTATTGAGAAAGTCTTACAAGATTTTCGGTGATCAATCTATTCTGAAGAAGTGTTTTAACTCTTTCAATCTACCTTGTTTTGAGTATTGTTCTCCCGTCAGGTGTTCAGCTGCTGATTCGCATCTTAATTTGTTGGACAGAAACATACGTTCTATTAAATTTCTTATTCCTGATCTAGATATTAATCGTTGGCACCGTCGTTCAATTAGTTCATTATACATGTTGCATGAGAATTTTCATAACTCTGACCATCATTTACATTCAGATCTCCCTGGACAATTCTATCCTGTTCGTAATACTAGGCAGGCAGTTAAATTCTAATAACCAGGCTTTCTCTATCATGAGGCTCAATACTACACAGTACTTTAGAAGTTTTATTCCAGCTGTTACCAAGTTGTGGAATGATCTTCCCAATCGGGTAGTTTAATCAGTAGAACTTCAAAAGTTCAAAGTTGGTGCAAATGTTTTCATGTTGACCAGGCTGACATGAGTCTTTTTTATAGTTTATATATGACATATCTGTTTTTGACGTTGTTATTAGTTTATATAGGACATATCTGTTTTGACGTTGTTACTTCTTTTAGAATGATTTATTGTTAATTTACTGTCATCATTTATTTATTTCCTTATTTCCTTTCCTCACTGAGCTCTTTTTTGCTATTGGAGCCCTTAGGCTTATAGCATCTTGCTTTTCCAACTAGGGTTGTAGCTTGGCTAGTAATAATAATAATAATAATAATAATAGTAATAATAATAATAATAATAATAATAATAATAATAATAATAATAATAATCTTTAGTTAAAATCTAATTCCCAAATTCACACACTTTTCACAGTTGCCAACATTTATTTTTCATTTTCATTTGGTGCATTCTTAATCCAACTACATCGGTAGCTTGCTTTCATTTCAAAATTCCCAAAGATTTACAACTACGACTGTACCAAGAGCTGAAATTTACTTGATAGATATTATACATAAGAATAAAGCAATTGATCGTTTTTCTTTTTATTATTTTATTGTGACAAATATCTATGGATTTTTCAATATCTTTCATCGATTTCTTGCAAAAAATAATCCACATTTATTTTTGGGATTGGGACCAAAAGGAAAAATAACTTTCTATAGTATAGTAAAGATCTTATTTTGAATTTTGTTTTATCAAGATATGTGAAATTGTTATGTCTGGAGTTTCCATTTGAAGGTCAATAAGTCTAGTTTTGAGAAATCGGTCTCCAAAGTTTTACTGAGATATATTTTGCTTGTCTGCCTATATATTTGTTTTTCCAACATTTCGAGTGTTTTATGATATATTTGATATGCTATATCATTGTATTATTAATTATTACTTTATACATATTGCCTTGCATCTTATGTATTTTTTATCCCAGTCTCCATCTTTTTTATCTCTTTATACCATCGTTTCTTTTTATCTTCATCTTCGTGTAGTTGTTTCTCTCTTTCTGTAAGGAAACGCCGATGTTACATACATTTTATTAGACTCAGCAAAGTTTCTCATGAACAAAGATTTATTTAAAGCCAGGAGGAAGAAAATATATAACTGTAAATGAAAAGACAGTCAAAACACGGGAGAGGTTGCAATGGTACGTCTCCCAAGGTCCATTCCTGAGCTGCTACTGTCAGTCAATCATATAATTTCTTCTTCACGCACCTCTACGTTATTGCCAAAATGTAGTTGCCTTATACTTCAATTAGATAGTCTTCTTTGAGAGCTGAATTGAAATTACTACTTATATACTTAAGTTATCATAACATTAATCGAAAAATGCAAGTTTCTCAATTAAAGTAGGGTTAAGTTTCTGGCTTGTAATTCCAAAACTTTTGCGAATTTTTCAATAGAATTTCCCGAGAATATAGACAGAAGATGTATGATTGAGTATGTGAAATATCGGAAAAATTTAAATAATTTTTTTTTTTCATCAAACGTTCCTCAACCAAGAGGGCAAGCATGCTTGAGAAATGGGTATTCAACAATTGACTAAGTCCATCTAGTTAACCATGTAAACATAACATTATATTTACTCTAAAGTAAAAAAAAAAATGCTTCGCTTAGACGATCCTCATTTCTCTAAAAGGGACTTTTGATAATAAACTGACCCTAAAATCGAGAAATTATGTCCTGTCCCATAATCATTATTACGATGGTACTTAAAACACCCACTCCCTTCTCAGGTTGACAACAAATAGATTCGAGGTGGTGAACGGAAAATGTTATTAAAGGTTTTTTTGACCAGATAAAGTGGCCTACAAACGAAAGGCAGAGTTATGATTCAAACTGAAAAATGGGTGGTGTATTTATACTTTATTTGGGTATCGGGTTCTTGATAACTCCATGACGTTTTAAACAACAAATACGGAGAGCAGAGAAAAAGCGCTTCCATATTCTACATTCTGTTCTCTAACCCCTTAACCAAGGGATGCACAGTTGCCTCCATTAATTCCGATATACTTAAAGGTTTAAAGGTCACTCATGAATGACACTGACAAGGAACAGTGACATTGCCCAAGCAAGCAGGATAATGCCTCAGAGACTGACCATACATTATATGATCAGCGCCCAAGCTAGAACCAAGGAGAGCAATGGCTGCTGATGACTCAGCAGATAGACCTATAGGCTCCCCCAAACCCCCAACATTAGGTCACAAGGATGGTAAGGTTTTAGTTATTAAAGGAACTAAAGAGTCTGAGCAGGACTGAACCCCCGTCTGGCAAACAGCAGACAGAGACGTTACCAATCAGGCCACAACAACCCTAGGTTAGTTTCTCGGGAAGCTAAGGAGACATCAGTGTACCGGAATTAAGGGAGCTAACTGTACAACAATGAAAATGCAGTTCGACACAGGACTCCACATCGGAATAAAACATCCCCCATGGCGAAGATATACTGTAGTCCCACCCCGTTCAGTTCCTTCGGAAACTCCGGGCGTGCACGGGTTGCAAATCCTCGCGACGCAGGTTGCAAGAAAAGTAGTTCTATTGGATTGCCAAGCAATTCCCCGCTCCTGAACAAGAGCCTTCTAAGAGATAAAAGCATCGTCAAACCCGGGGTCCCCCAGAACTCTTCGTCCGCCAATTCTCCAGCGCTCTGCAGATAAGTAGAATCCAATCTCACCCAGAGAGAGGGAAGAGAAGATAAGTGTCAAGCGCAAAGTGTTCCTTTTTTCATTGGGAAGGATAAATTTCTGGGACTACTCATCCGGATGTAAGATGATACAGAAAAGAAAATATACAATAAGTGCAAAATCACTGGTTTTCAGTTTCAACGACCTCATTTTTCGATGGTTAGCTGTGTAAAAATATGATTTGAAAAAGAGACTCGTGTGAATTATTTTTTTAAGTTTGCGAACAATACTTTATTTTTATTTTACTCTATATGTATTTTAATATAATGAAATGCAAAAAAAAAGAAAAAAAAATACATACCTAAGTGTGAAATACATTTTATTGAGCAATTTTCCTTAGGCAATTTTTGTTATGTTAGATTGATTAAAAGTACTCTTCATAGAATTTACTAGAATATATCTTATGGATTGTAATTAATTATATTCAGTCATGCTTAATGTTTACACTTGTCTTTGTATGCAATATTTATGAAATATGCAATATCCT
>NC_090740.1:49413865-49418865 GCF_036898095.1 Palaemon carinicauda
GGCTATATTTACCTATTACGACCCTTGGTCTTAAATATGTCGTTTTTTTCAGTTAGGGTTGCAGCTCACCTTGTAATGATAATGCTGATATTAATAATTCAGCTTGATGTTAATTCATTCTTTGCAAACTCTAAAGTAACTTTGGTATGAAAAATAGCGCATATGTTTAACTGTAAAAGTTTAAACCATGAACAGAGCAGTGATAAAAAACTCTTATATTCAATTTTAGTGAAAAATCCAACTTGAGTAAGAAGTTTTAAAATAAAAATAAGACCCTCGATGCCTATAAAACAACTCTCTTGGTCAATAAATATAACATGGAGTTGTGACGGCCCTGGATTCCAAAAAATAAAAGAGGGAACGGTATCTTTTTATTGATAACTTATTTATCTTATCTATTTGTTCATACTTGAAATTAAAGTTTATTACTAAGATTATATAAAACAGTTTTCTGCCCTAAATCAAACTTTTATGTATTTGGTTGGAAGCCACTTGAAGATAACAACTTCTAGACTTTTCATGAAGACCCTTATCAGATATTCCTTGGGGCATTATGTCTTGTAAAATTCTAGATAAACAATAATTTATACATATACACACACAAACACACACACACACAAGCACACACACACACACACACACACACACACACATATATATATATATATATATATATATATATATATATATATATATATATATATATATATATATATATATATATATATATATATATATATGTCACAAATCAATATATCTGCGTATATATTTATATATCAGCCTTGTATTATATTAATGTAGAAGGATTTTGTGTGTCATCATAAGGATTTTATTTTTGTTTATTGTTATAATTACTGTTTATATACGGTCTTATTCTATCGTTTTTCATGTTAAAGTAGTTAACTGTTGTTTACCGAAAATAATGAGAGTTAAACTTGTGTGCTTGTTCTATTGTTACTAGCTAACGCTAGTTTCTTGATTTTAATTTGTAATATGTACGTTAAGTCCTTCACAACAGATGTCGCCCCGCTATTCATGGATACATATTTATGGTTATAGAATTTGTGTTTTTGCGGAGTCCTGGGAAACGAGCCGAGGTGACATTCAAACCTTTGTTTTAGGGAGAGACACAACCGGTGGTGCTTCTAACGCACGTGTTATAAAGGGATTTCTCTCTCTCCCAGTTTAAGACTGGAAGTGCGAGAGGGTTATTATTATTATACTGTGAACTATTATAGTACTTAAGAAGGTTTGCTCAGTTGAGCGTGATTGACAAGTGTATGCTGCGGTTTGTGACTTATATATTGAAGAGTTAATAAAAGCTATACTAGAATAGCGAAATTAAGCAGAATAGTCTTACTTTATTTTCACACCTGCCAATTACTGAACCTGAATGTGACAAGTGGTGACCTTGCCAGGATTGGCAACAGTGAAAAATATAAAGGCTGGAAGTTGAAGTCATGGAAACCTTCAAAGAATATCTTGCATTGGCAAAGGACTACGGACTGGACGACGAGAAGGCCATTGAGTTTGCCGAGCACAGGGTTCAAGCAGAAGAAAAGAATCTTGAGAGAGAAGAGAGACTGAGAAGGTATGACGCCGAGCGTGGGAAGGCTTTGGCCGAATTAGAAGAGAGGGAGCGGGAGCGACGACATGCACTAGAAGAGAGGGAGCGGGAGCGACGACATGAACTAGAAATAAAGAAACTTGAACTAGAGGCAGCACGACACCATGTAGAGGCACCAACAGTGATCAATAACCACTCTCCTAAAGCAAAAATCCCAAACCTCCCGGAGTTTAAGGATGGTAAGGATGAGCTCCTCCTCCAGAAATGGATGTAGCAAAGATAGATGCTTGCCTCAAGGAAGAAAACTTTTCCTTGAGAATGGTTTTGCAGTCCCTTGTATGAATGCTTGTGTTCCAAGCAATGAACACTCTATGCCAGTGACAAAGGGTCGAGTAGGATCCCACATTGTTCAGGTGTTGCGTGACTCTGGATGTAGTAGTGTGGTAATCAAACAAAAGTTTGTTGATCCTGATCTTTACACTGGAACCTTAGTGCTGGTCAGGCTTGCTGACAACTCCTTCCAGAGAGCTCCAATGGCTAGAATCCACATCAACACTCCATACCTGATTGGAGAAGTGGATGCAGTTTGTCTTCCTGACGCCCCCTATGATCTTCTAATTGGAAACGTCCCATGTGCAAGACCAGCTGAAGACCCTGACCCAGCGTGGCAGGACACCTGTGACCAGGAGACCTGTGCTGTGGCAACAAGGGCACAAGCAATGCGAGATGGTAAGAGACCCTCTCCACTGGTAGTGCAAGGCAGTAAACTGTACAAAGAACTCGATAGGGATGAAGTTTGTTGACTACAGAAAATGATGACACACTGAAGAAGTTTTGGACCTCTAAAGAAGAGAGAAAAGGAAGGCAAGTAATCCGGTTTGAAACCAGGAAACAGTTATTGTACAGGACATTTGTTCATCCAGACATCAACCATGGGAATCCAGTCTCCCAAGTTATGGTTCCTAAACCACTGAGAACACAAGTCCTGACATTAGCTCATGAATCTACCTTAGGGGGCCACCTGTGTGCTAAGAAGACAAAGGAGAAGATCCTCAGAGAGTTCTACTGGCCTGGAATGGGTGCAGATATAACGAGGTTCTGCAGATCTTGTGACATCTGCCAGAAGACAATCAGCAAAGGTAGGGTGACAAAAGTACCTCTTGAGAAACTGCCAATCATTGATACTCCATTCAAGAGGGTATCTGTGGATATAATTGGTAAAAAACACCCACCATCTGAGAAGGGACACCAGTTTATCCTCACTATGATGGACCATGCCAGTAGGTATCCTGATGCAGTGCCCTTGAAGAACATTGACTCTGAATCAGTTGCAGAAGCTTTGGTAGATATGTTTAGCAGGGTAGGGGTGCCTGAAGAAATATTAAGTGATCTTGGAACACAGTTTACCTCTGACTGCATGAAGGAAGTAGCTAGACTCCTCAGCATGCGACAACTTACAACTACTCCATACCATCCAATGTTTAATGGATTGGTGGAAAAGTTCAATGGAACTCTAAAGCAAATGCTGAAAAAGTTATGTCAAGAGAAGCCTAATCAGTGGCACCGGTATATCAATGCTGTGTTGTTTGCTTACAGAGAAGTTCCTCAAGAGTCGACAGGATTCTCCCCCTTTGAGATACTATATGGAAGATCTGTAAGAGGGCCAATGCAGATTTTGAGGGAACTATGGATGAAAGACATTGAAGAGCCAGAAGTCAAGAGTAGCTATCAATATGTCTTTGAGCTCAGGAAAAAAATGGAAGAGACCATGAAACTAGCAAATGAAGCACTGAAGTTGGCACAAGGGCGATACAAACATTACTATGATAGGAGATGCATGCCCCGAAGTCTTCAGGTAGACGATCAAGTACTGATTCTACTCCCTACAGACAGCAATAAGCTACTCATGCAGTGGAAGGGCCCGTTTAATGTAGAGTATATTGTAAGCAAGAATGATTATGGTATAAACATTCATGGAAAAGTTAGAACTTTTCATATCAACATGTTGAAGAAGTATCTTCAAAGAGCAAAATATGTCATCTTAGATACAGCATGTGCAGTGTTTGACAATGTTAGCAACTCAAGTATAGACATCCATGAGGATGAAGAGTTACTGGAGATAGCACCAACCTCTGGATCAGAAACAATAAAGGATATTATGTTTGGCTTAAACCTTGACCTGCATCAGGAACATCAAATCAAAGAACTTGTGCGGGAGTATGAAGATATCTTTACGGACATCCCTGGAACGTCAAACAAAGGTGAGCATAAAATAGAACTTACATCGCCTGAACCCGTGAGCAGTAAGCCATACCCGGTACCATATGGTGTCAGAGCGTCCCTTAGGAAAGAGATAAAAGATATGCTAGACATGGGTATCATCCAGGAGTCTGCATCACCTTATGCTTCGCCAGTGGTGATGGTAAAGAAATCTGATGGGTCAAATAGAGTATGTATAGACTTTAGAAAACTTAATCGTATTACTATATTTGATCCAGAACCAATGGTTACAGCAGATGATGTTTTTGCCAGGTTATCAGAAAGCAATTTTTTTTACAAAGATTGATTTCATCAAGGGCTACTGGCAGATCAAGGTTCGATCAGAAGATGTCCCAAACACAGCTTTTTTTACTCCTGATGGCCAATATGAATTTCTTAAGATGCCTTTTGGCATGGTTAATGCAGGAGCCACATACGTTAAGTGTATGCAAATACTTCTTAAAGGTCTCGATAATGTGGAAAGCTATATAGATGACTTACTGGTACACACAAAGTCATGGTCTGAGCATTTAGAAACCTTGCAAGAGTTATTTCAGCGTATTAGAAATGCAAATCTCACAGTTAGGCCAAGCAAGTGTATTTTAGCTTCAGAAACAGTGCAATTCCTGGGGCATGAAATCCAGGGAGGCACTTTGAGTCTTCAGGAAACCAACATTAGTAAAATTCAATCAGCCCCACAACCAAAGACTAAGAAGGAGGTAAGATCGTTTTTAGGACTTACGGGATTTTATCGTGCTTATGTCCCAAACTATGCAACCATTGCTGCTCCGCTTTCTGACCTGACAAAGAAGGGGAAAAGCAATGTTGTACAGTGGCAGGAGCCTCAAGAGAATGCATACAACAGTTCGAAGTCTATACTGGTTAATAAACCTGCCCTGCACCTTCCAGACCTAAATAGAAGATTCATCTTGAGAACAGATGCTTCGGACGTGGGACTAGGGGCAGTGTTACTTCAGGAATATGAGGATGGTTTGTTCCCCGTGAGTTTCGCCAGCCGGAAACTGTTGGACAGGGAGCAAAGATACAGCACTATGGAGAAAGAGTGTTTGGCTATTGTGTGGGCTCTGCAGAAATTCAAAATGTATTTGTATGGTGTTGACTTCACGTTACAAACGGATCATCAACCGCTGGCATTTTTGAACAGTTCGAAGTT
>NC_090740.1:49441365-49446365 GCF_036898095.1 Palaemon carinicauda
CTGCTACGATTAGCGGCCAGCAGCCGGGTGCTAGTGTCTATAGTTGCCGGCCGGCACACACAACTGAACCAGCGATCTTCCACCCAGTTGCCGACTGGCACACACAACTGAACCAGAGATCTTTTACCCAGTAGTCTAAAGGTAGTATATCTTGGAACTATATTTAGGTATGTTCCGGCCGGCATGTTATATTGTATACAGTAGCCAGTATTTTTACAGTATAGTATATACTGCATCGAGAAAACTATAGTATAAAATATATTGTAACACTAAGTTCTTCCAACATACTTGTGTTGTCTTGTACAGCCTTTTGTTGAGACCCTACAGATGAAGAAAGAGAGTTCTTTCTTTATTAATTATCCAGTTTATTAAAATTCTTTATAATGGTGTGAGCTACACCTACATTTTCATCTGGAAATATCTTGAAGGTTATTCTAGAATAAGATCTAACTATAATTTTATTATCTGGAAGGTTACAGTAATTGGCTGATCAGGAAATACAAGTGTGTGTCTTTCCTTCTTTCCTTTCTAGCTTAGTTATTTTAAGCTATATATATACTAACATTAGTTATCCAGTGATATGTTTTTCACTTGATACTCCTGGAATTTCTTCTCTTTACAGGAGGACCATCCGAAGTGCGGGAGCATGTTCTGCTATGTCCGTAGCAAAAACTTCTGTGGACATGAGTTGTCCAGGAGGCACGCAGCATGCACAGCCTCCAAAGATGATCTCCGGTATTAGGACCCTAAGGTATGTACGATTTGTACTAACCTGATTACTGAGTTATTGGATGCCCCTAAGTCGGTGGAGTCAAGGGACGCAGCTAGGGAAAGGCTTCGAACCTGGGTGAGGGGCTTCCAGAAGAATACTTTTGAACCCTATCTTCCATGCGAAAAGATGAGGGCTTACCTTTTTCCTAAGGCATCAGCGGATGCAGTGATTCCTCAGCCTAATGCGGATATTCCATCAGTTCATATTCCGGTTGATTCTGAAGTCTCGGACGCTCTACAAGACATCTTACTTGACGATAGGATGTCTGAGGTGTCTGAGTTCACTGAAAAGGACCTTCTGGCAGAAGACGAAGAAGACGAGTTGACCCAGGCTCCGAATACTGAGGAGAAAGAAATCGACGAGGGGTCGTTACATTGGTTCAGGCCCCTGAGCCTGTTCCCTCAACATCGTCTGCTATCCCAGATGATCTGGGAATTACTCTCTCTTCAATCGTTGAAATGATTCAACAGATGCAGAAGAAGCACGATGAAAAGGAAGCTGCAATGAAGTTCGAGATGCGGAGACTTGCAGCATTACGTGGACTCCAGAAGAAGCTCAACGTGAAGGATCTTCCTTTGTGCTCGGATGCTAATCCTTAGAGGCATGCCAAGCACAAGCCTATGACAACTGGGAAGATTGTAATATCAGAGAAGTTGGGTTCAATTCCCTTTGAAGAAATGGAATTCTGGCCCAACAAGGAGTCTTGCCCGGACTGCTATGTCCGTCTTAGGAAGGAGCCAGCCTCAAAGGAGGAGACGGAGTCGAAGGAGGTCATAGTTTTTTACCATATTAGAGCACAGGCTTTACTATCGAGCTCAATGAAAGAGAGGGGCTTCACAAACTCAAAGGTACTTGCTTTGAGTAAGAAGCATCCTTCCTTTGTGGCTTCTCCTACCAGGGCCTTTCCCTTTATGGAGAAGGGATTTAAGGCTGCCTTGAAAGCGGTTCAGGCAGGGAAACCATGTCCCTCCTTGGAGGAATGTAAACCTCTGTCCCTGACCTTACCCATGGACCAGAAAGACTGGAAGGACGTCCATCTTACCCTCTCAGTCGGGAAGTTTAGGCCTATATTGCCGGACATCAGTTCGGTGAAGACCTAACGAAGCTGTCAGATTTTCTTTTGGGCAGGGAGCAAGAGACAAAAGAGAGACTTGCTGTATCGATGTCATTACAAACGACTCTGGAAACAATGGCGAGTGACCCCAAATCCAAGTTATGTTTATGGTAGTGGTCAAAACCCATCTGGCCACAGCAACAAAGTTCCTCTACAGTTTCATCAAAGCTAGGAGAGCTTGTAGAGAGTTCGTGTTCTCCTCGACTGCAGTGAGGCACGAACAGAGGAAACTGATCTCCTCTTGCATATGGGGTAAAGACTTCTTCCCTAGCAAAGTGGTCAAAGAGGTAGTGGATAAGGCCGCCAGAGAGAATAGAAACCTTCTCCAGAAGCGGGGCCTAACTCTTAAAAGAAAGTCTTCCCTGGATTAGGTTCCCAAACCTAAAATGAAGATTAAGAAACCCAGGCTATCCTCTGGGCCAGCCAAACCTTATAAGCAGCAACAGCAACAACTTCCCATGACTGCAGTGCCTCATATTGTGGCAAAAACCCCGACCACAAACCAGTTGGTACCTCAAGCCGTGACAACTCAGTCATCGGCATTTAACCCAACATTCAAAAAGGCAGACAACTACCTTTTGCCCAAGAGCTAGAGGAACAGCCAGAAGTTGATCTGGACGCCCTTCCAGAGGAAGGGGGTTCAGGGTAGGACGCAGTCAAGGAGGCAAGACCTCAGGTCAACAACAGCAGAAGTGAAACGCTTCCGGTCGGAGGGAAACTTCATCTTTTTCGGGATTGTTGAACCTTCGATCCCTGGGCCTACAGCTTAATCAAGAATGGACTGGGTTGGAGCTGGTACAGCACTCCACCTCCGTTCCCAAAATTCTTCCAACACTCTAACCCTTTTCTGGAAGAATATATTCCAGAACTCTTTGAGAAAAGAGTAAATCGAAGGGTAAAGTCCATCAAATTCCAAGGAAGGCTGTTTTTTGTTCCAAAGAAGGACTCAGAAAAACTCAGAGTCATTCTGGACTTGTCGCCACTCAACAACTTCATAGTAAACTACAAGTTCAGGATATTGACACTTAAACACATAAGGACCTTACTACGCAAACGGGCATTTACCGTCTCTATAGACTTGTCAGACGCTTATTGGCATATTCCAATCAGTCATCACCTCTCCTCCTACCTAGGGTTCAAGCTACAACGAAGACTCTATGCCTTCAGAGCCATGCCATTCGGGCTAAACATAGCCCCGAGAATGTTCACGAAGCTTGCGAATGCAGCTCTTCAACAATTATGCCCAAAGGGAATCAAAGTAGTGGCCTACTTGGACGACTGGCTGGTGAGGACAGAATCCAGGACAGAATGCATGCAAGTTTCCCAACAGGTGATCTAGTTCCTGGAACATCTAGGATTCAAGATCAACAGGAAAAAGTACCAACTTTCTCTATCTCAAAAGTTTCATTGGTTGGGAATCCACTGGGACTTACTGTCACACCAACTTTCCATCCCAGTAAAGAAGAAGAAAGAAATAGCAGGTTCTGTCAAGAGACTACTAGAATCCAAAAGGATATCAAAACACAAACAGGAGAGAGTACTGGGCTCTCTTCAGTTTGCCTCAGTAACAAACACGGTGCTAAGAGCACAGCTAAAGGATGCAACCGGAGTTTGGAGAAAATATGCACCAAACGTTCAAAAGGATCTGATAAGACCAATACCGACAGGTCTGCTAACGCTTCTCAAGCCGTGGTCCAAAGCCAAGCAACTGAAGAAATCGGTACTTCTTCAGCCACCTCCCCCCTCAATGACTATTCATATAGACGCTTCGAAAGAAGGATGGGGAGGTCATTCTCACCGGAAGAAAGTCCAAGGAACTTGGTCCAACTTATTCAAGAAGTTTCACATAAACTTTATGGAAGCCATGGCAGTACTTCTTTCATTGAAGAAATTTTCCCCTCTCCACTGGATCCACATAAGATTGGTACTAGACAGCGGGGTGATAGTGAGATGCCTGAATCGACAAGGATCGAGGTCACCTCAAATCAACCAAGTGATGTTGGCCATCTTCCGGCTAGCGGGAAAGAAGAGATGGCATTTGTCAGCAGTTCACCTTCAAGGAGTCCCCAATGTAATGGTGGACGCTCTATCCAGGCTCATGCTGATAGAGTCAGAATGGTCCCTGAAAGCAGGATCATTCTCTTTCATCTTGAGTCAAGTCGCGGAACTGCAGATAGACCTCTTTGCAACAAAGGACAACAAGAAGTTACATCTTTACATGTCCCCGTACGAGGATCCTTTAGCGGAAGCAGTGGACGCTATGTCCCTCGACTAAAACAGATGGTCCAGGATTTACCTGTTCCCTCCGCACAATCTTCTATTGAGGGTCTTCAACAAACTGAGATCTTTCAAGGGGAAAGCGACAATAGTGGTTCACAAGTGGCCGAACAGCGTTTGGTTCCCTCTAGCATTAGAACTACAGCTGAAGTTTCTACCACTACCGGATCCAGTTTTCACTTAGCGAGTTCAGAAGTCGACTGTCTTCGCTTCATCAGAGAAAACCAGAACCTGCAGCTTATGATTTTCTCTCCCTAGCGGTGAAAAAAAGATTCAGGATATCAAGAGACAGCATAGACTTTTTAGAGGAATATAAGTCCAGATCTACCAGAAGACAATATGAGTCATCATGGAGGAAGTGGGTGTCCTTTGTCAAGGCGAAGATACAACAAAAGATCTCGACAGACTTCTGCTTATGATTCTTCATCCACCTCCATGGTGAAGGTTTAGCAGCCAACACAATATCAACGTGTAAGTCTGCCTTGACAAGACCTTCCAGGTCGACCTCTCTAATGATATCTTTAACAACATTCCGAAGGCCTGTGCTAGGCTCAGATCATCAGCACCTCAGAAACCCATTTCATGGTCTTTGGATAAGGTTCTTCCTTTTGCTTCAATATTGAATAATGAGTAGTGTGCTTTAAAGGATTTGACCCAAAAAGTTATATTTCTGTTTGCACTCGCTTTGGGGGCTAGAATTAGTGAAATAGTAGCCCTCTCGAGAGAGGAAGATCATGTTCAGTTCTTAGATGGGGGAGAACTGAACCTTTTTCCTGACCCAACGTTTCTGGCCAAGAACGAGCTACCCACCAATAGGTGGGGTCCCTGGAGAATCTG
>NC_090740.1:49451365-49453865 GCF_036898095.1 Palaemon carinicauda
TAAACTGAAATTTTATGCGAGTTCTCCTTTTTTTCATGAGGATTTCCTTAAGAAAAGGTTTATAGAAATTATCCAACAACACTTCCCAGCTGTGGAAGTTAAACTCATCCCTAAGAACCCTCTCACTATTGGCTCACTTTTCCACTTTAAAGATCGATTGAGTCCTTATATGTCCTCTGGTGTTATATATAAATATAATCGCCCAAAGTGTAACTCTGGGACCTACGTAGGATCTACCAAGAGGTTGTTAAAGGTCAGAATTGATTCCCATAGAGGTGTTAGCTATCGAACTGGTTGCAGAATGTCCAACCCTAAACACTCTAATATTTGGATTCATGCTAAAATGTGCAAACAAATTATTGAAAACAAAGATATTACCATCATTGGTCAAGTGTCAAATAACCATGACTTGCCTCTTCTTGAATTCATATTGATCAAACGACTAGTTCCGTTGTTAAATACCTAAGCTTCTTCTATTCAGTTGTATTTGTCAGAGTTTTCTTTGATTTGTTTTCTAACTCTTGTTGGCATACGGTTTCTCACTACGCTTCTGCGAGGTTGGTTCCACTACTTTGTCTGATGTATATATATTTATTTATTCATTTTTTTCCTTTTAATTTTCATGTAAGTTTTAACTTTTCTTTATAGTTTTGAATGATTTAAAAAAAGAAAACTGTTTCTTAATTCTTTTGTATATGTTTTATTTTCAGCCCTGGACAATGTGATTAAGAATCACGAAACATTGGGAATAATAAAAAAGGACAATTTGAACTACTCTTTCCCTATCCATACCATGAAATTTGTGTTCATTACTGGCTGTTGCTGCCTTCACCGAAGATATATATATATATATATATATATATATATATATATATATATATATATATATATATATATATATATATATATATATATATATATATATATATATATATATATATATATATATATATATATATATATATATATATCTATATATATATATATCTATATATATATATATCTATATATATATATATATATATATATATATATATATATATATATATATATATATCTATATATATATATATATATATATATATATATATATATATATATATATCTATATATATATATATATATATATATATATATATATATATATATATATATATATATATATATATATATATATATATATATCTTTCACTAAATAAATGCATTTTTTATTTCTAAGGGTTTTTTTTGGCTTGGTGGGGGTCCTAAACCTTGTTGGACCATTAAAATATTTTTTGTTATATTTCAGGATTTCATCAATATGGTTTTTTTCCAACGCATCGTACATGCAAAAATAAACATCTTACTAAATAAGTTATATCTTAAATATCTCAAATTCCTTAATGTTATTTTTATGTCGTAAACTTTACTGGACCATTAAAGAAATTCTCGTTAAATTTAAGGCTTTCGCCAATATGTTTATTCAAACTCCTCGTATATGAAAAATTAAAGATCTAACTTAATAACAAGTTATAAATAAAAAGAATATTATAAATTCCTTAGTTTTACTTTTTTTGTCCTTAAACTTATTGGACCATTAAAGTATTTTTTCATTAAATTCCAGCATTTCACTAATAAGTTTAATCCAACTCCTCGTAGACAAAAAAAAAAAAAAAAAAAAATAAACATCTCACTAAATAACAAGTTATGAATAAAAGAACATCTTAAATTCCAAAAGGTCTTATGAGCAGCTATACGAGTCTTCAGCGAAGCTCATTCGAAACTGATCGATTATCTGAACAATCATGTTCTCACTGATTGAATTGCGAAAGGATATTAACAAAAATATTTAGCTTTTATTTTGCATGAAAAATTACGTTCCAACAAGAGAGTGTTTATATGGTTATTGTTACTCTTTGAGATAGGTGATTATAAGCTTGGAGTTTTTTTGTGCAATAAAAGCATCAAACATATGTAAATTTATGTTGAACTTAAATCTGAGTAATGTGGGGATAAGGAAATCTAGATGCTCAAAATAATGAAATCGAACACAAGTTACCTATTCGTGAAAATGAAACTTCCAATTGAGGAAATTCTGATAACGTATATATAATAAAACAAGAATATTTCTCAGCTAAAAAGATGTAAAAATGTAGGAAAGAGCTTCGTGTCTTGACAAGGGTGTGGCATATTATTAATGGCATATTAGGAGGAAAATTTCCCAGCTCCTTTGAAGAGGAAAATAAGTGGCCCCGGTCAAGTCAAACTCTCCAGGGACGAAACGAAAATGCTTTTACCCAACAATAAGTGTCGGTTTTCTTTCACAGGAGAAGGAGGAGGGTTACCAATTTCTTAAGACCTCTTAAAAAAAATTGGGTTTAAGACCTAGGTAGTTCATGGTAATCATGAATTTCAATAATGAGCAGAGACAAATTCTTTCTGTATATACATTTTTTTATCACACTTGAGACCCCCTAAAAAAGCCAATATAAAATTGTTTCTTTTATAAAAGAAAATGCAT
>NC_090740.1:49466365-49473865 GCF_036898095.1 Palaemon carinicauda
ATCTAAAATATTCTACACTTACTCAGAGTGAGTATCATGGTAATGCCAAGGTCATTAAGTAGTATAGAGCAAAGCTTCCATTTTAGCTATTTCCTCTGTTTGTGAGGTGACCAAGATATTTCCCTGTTCTGTGCGTAGCTCCAATTAGGTGATATCTGAGTGATGAGACGAATGCCACTTATTTAATTTCAACATACATCGAACTTTTTATACAATAGTTTCAGCGTAAGAAGGTCACAAAAATTCAAGCAGATCACTGCAAGAAAAAAACAGGCTGAAAGCAGGTCTGTTGTCAGAGAGATGAGGAGCGAGATAAAAAGAACAAAAAGTTACAATGTATGACTGTGAAACACGTGCGGTATAGTTCGTGTACATGTGAATAGAATTACTGTTAAAAAAAAAAAAAAAAAAAAAAAATGAAAGAGCGAAACCTTAGGAAAGAATAAAAATAACTAGATAGGTCCGTAAAAACTGCAAAGAAAAGTTTAGGAGAGAAAAGATTATTAATTGACAAGCTAATAATTCATATGAGAATCTGATGTATATTGATATTTAATCTACAGAAAAATAAGATTTTTTTTTTGTTTTATTTTTCTACTCTGCGCTTTATCTAACTTTAATGATGAATGGATTTTAGGGTAATCAGTTATGTAAATATTTCCGTTGAATTCAGAATTATAGCTAAACGATAGGTTTCTTACACTTAACTATTTCATGAATAATATATCCCAAATCATCGTTAATAAAATTTTTCAAAAAAATAAGAAATAACATTTATTCACGAATTTTTCTAGCTACGTGTTGACCGACCAATCTCTCTCTCTCTCTCTCTCTCTCTCTCTCTCTCTCTCTCTCTCTCTCTCTCTCTCTCTCTCTCTCTGAATATATTTATCTATATATATATATATATATATATATATATATATATATATATATATATATATATATATATATATATATATATATATGCATATATATATATATATATATATATATATATATATATATATATATATGTATATATATATATATATATATATATATATATATATATATATATATATATATATATATATATATATATATATACATATATATATATATATATATATATATATATATATATATATATATATATATATATATATACATATACATATATATATATATATATATATATATATATATATATATATATATATATATATATATATATATATATATATATGAAATAGCATAGCAGATTTGAGGAAGAGTCTAGAAATAGACACGCTGATGTAACAAAAAGTAGATCGATACACTGCCAAAGGAGAATAACTATTGTGGTGAGTCGAATTGAAATCAAAATTCATTAAAAATCCAATAGAAATTCATAACAAACTTTGTTGTTTTATTCAATCTCTTCGGACTGGCACATCAGTTATTTCTGCATAAGGAAATTGATATTGGTTGCGCGTACTGTTCAAAATCCAGTTGCGTTTTATATATATATTTACAAATGTGGCCGCGGGGGCATAAAAGCCCCCTGTGGCCGCGGGGGCATAAAACAATTAGAATAGCGCCAACGTTATCCCTGCGTGTCGTAAGAGGCGACTAAAAGGGACGGGACGAGGGGGCTGGGAACCCCCTCTCCTGTATAGAAAATCCTGTGAGACAGCAACAAAGAGATGGAGCTGGGGGGAGAGTGACTGCTCCCCGCACTCTAGTTTTGGGGTGTTTGAATGTGCGTGGATGTAGTACGATAGAGAGTAAAAGATGTGAGATTGGAAGTATGTTTAGAAGTAGAAGGATGGATGTATTGGCCTTGTGTGAGACAAAGATGAAAGGAAAGGGTGAAGTGATGTTTGGTGAAATGTCTGGTAGAGTGTCTGGGATTGAAAGGGGAAGAGCGAGAGAGGGTGTGGCTTTATTGTTGAGTGAATGGATGACAGGTAAAGTAGTGGAATGGAAGGAGATATCATCTAGGTTAATGTGGGTAAGGGTTAGGTTGGGTAGGGAATGTTGGGCGTTTGTCTGTGCGTATGGGCCAGGTAGTGAGAAAAGTGAAGAAGAGCGGAATGAGTTCTGGAATGAATTAACTAGGTGTGTAGAAGGACTGGGTAGAAGGAATTATGTAGTTGTTATGGGTGACTTAAATGCTAGAGTAGGTGCTCGAGAGGTAGAAGGTGTCATTGGGAAATATGGCGTACCAGGTGAAAATGAGAGTGGTGAGAGACTGGTAGATATGTGTGTTGAACAAGAGATGGTAATAAGTGCTAGCTTTTTTAAAAAGAAAGATAAAAATAAGTATACATGGGTAAGAGTGGCAAATGGAAGAGTAGTAGAAAGGGCATTAATGGATTATGTGTTGATAACTAAAAGAATGTTTGGAAGATTGAAAGACGTGCACGTGTTTAGGGGTATGGCTTAGGTATGTCTGATAATTTTTTGGTGGAAGGAAAATTAGTTGTAGCAAAAGGGTGGGGGAATAGAGTAGGTGGATGTAAAAGGGAGCTAGTGAGGGTTGAAGAGCTAATAAAACCGGGGGTAAAAAGTAAATATCAGGAAAGGTTGAAAATGGCATATGACGAGGTGAGAGTAAGAGAAACTGGTAATTTAGAGGAGGAGTGGAAGTTAGCAAAAGAAAATTTTGTTGGGATTGCAAGTGATGTATGTGGCAAGAAGTTTGTTGGAGGCAGCATGAGGAAGGGCAGTGAATGGTGGAATGAAGGAGTGAAGGTAAAAGTGGAAGAGAAAAAGAGGGCTTTTGAAGAATGGCTGCAGAGTAATAGTATAGAGAAGTATGAAAAATATAGAGAGCAAAAGGTGGAAGTAAAGCGCAAGGTACGTGAGGCAAAGAGGGCAGCTGACCTGAGGTGGGGTCAGGGACTGGGTCAGTCATATGAAGAGAATAAGAAGAAGTTTTGGAAAGAAGTGAAGAGAGTAAGGAAGGCCGGCGCAAGAATTGAAGAGACAGTGAAAGATGGAAATGGAAGGTTGTTAAAAGGAGAGGAGGCAAGGAAAAGGTGGGCGGAATATTTTGAAAGTTTGCTGAATGTTGAGGATGATAGGGAGGCAGATATAATTGCAGTTCCAGGTGTTGAGGTGCCAGTGATGGGAGATGAGAATGAGAGAGAGATTACAATAGAGAAAGTGAGGAGAGCACTAGATGAAACGAGAGTAGGAAAAGCATCGGGTATGGATGGTGTGAAAGCTGAGATGTTGAAGGAAGGGGGTGTGACTGTACTTGAATGGTTGGTGAGATTGTTTAATGTGTGTTTTGTGTTGTCAATGGTACCAGTAGATTGGGTCTGTGCATGTATTGTACCACTATATAAGGGTAAGGGAGATGTGCATGAGTGTTGTAATTCAAGAGGTATTAGTTTGTTGAGTGTAGTTGGAAAAGTGTATGGTAGAATACTGATTAATAGGATTAAGGATAAAACAGAGAATGCAATCTTGTAAGTACAGGGTGGTTTTAGAAGAGGTAGGGGTTGTATGAATCAGATTTTTACAGTTAGGCAGATATGCGAGAAATATTTAGCAAAAGGTAAGGAGGTGTATGTTGCGTTTATGGATCTAGAGAAAGCATATGATAGAGTTGATAGGGAAGCAATGTGGAATGTGATGAGGTTATATGGAGTTGGTGGAAGGTTGTTGCAAGCAGTGAAAAGTTTCTACAAAGGTAGTAAAGCATGTGTTAGAATAGGAAATGAGGTGAGCGATTGGTTTCCGGTGAGAGTGGGGCTGAGACAGGGATGTGTGATGTCGCCGTGGTTGTTTAACTTGTATGTTGATGGAGTGGTGAGAGAGGTGAATGCTAGAGTGCTTGGACGAGGATTAAAACTGGTAGGCGAGAATGATCATGAATGGGAGGTAAATCAGTTGTTGTTTGCGGATGATACTGTACTGGTAGCAGACACAGAAGAGAAGCTTGACCGACTAGTGACAGAATTTGGAAGGGTGTGTGAGAGAAGGAAGTTGAGAGTTAATGTGGGTAAGAGTAAGGTTATGAGATGTACGAGAAGGGAAGGTGGTGCAAGGTTGAATGTCATGTTGAATGGAGAGTTACTTAAGGAGGTGGATCAGTTTAAGTACTTGGGGTCTGTTGTTGCAGCAAATGGTGGAGTGGAAGCAGATGTACGTCAGAGAGTGAATGAAGGTTGCAAAGTGTTGGGGGCAGTTATGGGAGTAGTAAAAAATAGAGGATTGGGCATGAATGTAAAGAGAATTCTATATGAGAAAGTGATTGTACCAACTGTGATGTATGGATCAGAGTTGTGGGGAATGAAAGTGATGGAGAGACAGAAATTGAATGTGTTTGAGATGAAGTGTCTGAGGAGTATGGCTGGTGTATCTCGAGTAGATAGGGTTAGGAACGAAGTTGTGAGGGTGAGAACGGGTGTAAGAAATGAGTTAGCGGCTAGAGTGGATATGAATGTGTTGAGGTGGTTTGGCCATGTTGAGAGAATGGAAAATGGCTGTCTGCTAAAGAAGGTGATGAATGCAAGAGTTGATGGGAGAAGTACAAGAGGAAGGCCAAGGTTTGGGTGGATGGATGGTGTGAAGAAAGCTCTGGGTTATAGGAGGATAGATGTGAGAGAGGCAAGAGAGCGTGCTAGAAATAGGAATGAATGGCGAGCGATTGTGACGAAGTTCCGGTAGGCCCTGCTGCTTCCTCCGGTGCCTTAGATGACCGCGGAGGTAGCAGCAGTAGGGGACTCAGGAGTATGAAGCTTCATCTGTGGTGGAAATGTGGGAGGTTGGGCTGTGGCACCCTAGCAGTACCAGCTGAACTCGGCTGAGTCCCTGGTTAGGCTGGAGGAACGTAGAGAGTAGAGGTCCCCTTTTTGTTTTGTTTCTTGTTGTTGTCGGCTACCCCCAAAAATTGGGGGAAGTGCCTTTGGTATATGTATGTGATGTATGTACAAATGTGGGAACAATAACAAAGTTAGGTTTACCCAGTGAAAATTCATGTTTTGTAAAAATTCATTCATTTCAAAGCATTCATTTAAATTAATATCAATTTAAACCAAAATTTATCATTTTTACTATATGTCGTATGTTATTGTATGTGCGGAGAGAGAGAGAGAGAGAGAGAGAGAGAGAGAGAGAGAGAGAGAGAGAGAGAGGGCATAATGATTATTCATTTATTTACATAAAAGATCCACAGTTCTTCCTATATATATATATATATATATATATATATATATATATATATATATATATATATATATATATATATATATATATATATATATATATATACATACATATATATATATATATATATATATATATATATATATATATATATATATATATATATATGTATATATATATATATATATGTATATATATATATATATATATATATATATATATATATGTATATATATATATATATATATATATATATATATATATATATATATATATATATATATATATATATATATATATATATATATATTTATGTATATACATACATACATATATATATATATATATATATATATATATATATATATATATATATATATATATATATATATATACATATATATATATATATATATATATATATATATATATATACATATATATATATATATATATATATATATATATGTATATATATATATATATATATATATATATATATATACATATATATTTATATATATACATATGTATATACATAAGTATATATATATATATATATATATATATATATATATATATATATATATATATATATATATATATATATATATATATATATATATATATTTATATATATATATATATATATATATATATATATATATATATATATGTATATATATATATATATATACAGTATATATATATATATATATATATATATATATATATATATATATATATATATATTATTATTACTATCCAAGCTATAATCCTAGTTGGAAAAGCAAGATGCTATAAGCCCAGGGGCTCCAACAGGGAAAAATAGCCCAGTGAGGAAAGGAAATAAGGAAATAAATAAATGAAGAGAACAAATTAACAATAAATCATTCTAAAATAAGAAACAATGTCAAAACAGACATGTCATATAATAAACTATCAACAACAACAAAAACAAATATGTCATAAATAAACTATAAACTATAAAAAGACTATGTCCGCCTGGTCAACAAAAAAGCATTTGCTCCAACTTTGAACTTCTGAAGTTCTTCTGATTCAACCACCCGATTAGGAAGATCATTCCACAACTTGGTCACAGCTGGAATAAAACTTCTAGAGTACTGCGTAGTATTGAGCCTCGTGATGGAGAAGGCCTGGCTATTAGAATTAACTGCCTGCCTAGTATTACGAACAGGATAGAATTGTCCAGGGAGATCTGAATGTAAAGGATGGTCAGAGTTGTGAAAAATCTTATGCAACATGCACAATGAACTAATTGAATGACGGTGCCAGAGATTAATATCTAGATCAGGAATAAGAAATTTAATAGACCGTAAGTTTCTGTCCAACAAATTAAGATGAGAATCAGCAGCTGAAGACCAGACAGGAGAACAATACTCAAAACAAGGTAGAATGAAAGAATTAAAACACTTCTTCAGAATAGATTGATCACCGAAAATCTTGAAAGACTTTCTCAATAAGCCTATTTTTTGTGAAATTGAAGAAGACACAGACCTTATATGTTTCTCATAAGTAAATTTACTGTCGAGAATCACACCTAAAATTTTGAAAGAGTCATACATATTTAAAGAAACATTATCAATACTGAGATCCGGATGTTGAGGAACCACCGTCCTTGACCTACTTACAATCATACTTTGAGTTTTGTTAGGATTCAACTTCATACCCATAATTTGCACCATGCACTAATTCTAGCTAAATCTCTATTAAGGGATTCACCAACCCTAGATCTACACTCAGGGGATGGAATTGATGCAAAGAGAGTAGCATCATCTGCATATGCAACAAGCTTGTTTTCTAGGCCAAACCACATGTCATGTGTATATAGTATGAAAAGTAATGGGCCAAGAACACTACCCTGTGGAACACCGGATATCACATTCCTATAATCACTATGGTGCCCATCAACAACAACTCTTTGAGATCTATTACTTAAAAAATCAATAATAATGCTAAGAAACGACCCACCCACTCCCAACTGTTTCAGTTTGAAAACAAGGGCCTCATGATTAACACGGTCAAAGGCAGCACTAAAATCAAGGCCAATCATACGAACTTCCTGACCACAATCAAGGGATTTCTGCACAGCATTGGAGATTGTAAGAAGGGCATCACATGCTCCAAGGCCTTTACGAAAACCAAATTGCAAACTAGGGAGTAGATGATTACCTTCAGCAAACCTATTAAGACGTTTTGCCAGAAGACGTTCAAAAACTTTAGATAATATGGGAGTTATGGAAATTGGGCGGTAATCAGTGGGACTTGAGCTACCACAAACACATTTACATAGAGGAGTAACATTTCCAATTCTCCAACTAGTGCTAAAAGCTCCTC
>NC_090740.1:49478865-49521365 GCF_036898095.1 Palaemon carinicauda
ATATATATATATATATATATATATATATATATATTGTTAGGTTGTTTGACTGAAACAACCTAGTTTCAATTTTTTTGTAACTGCCCTTTTCTTTATTAAGATGGGGGTCTTTGTTTACTTTGGTCACGTTGTGAGTGACATGCTTTAGTCAGGTTTGGGAAGCCAGAGGGACCGTTTCTCGTGATGCAGTCGAGAAAGAGCAGCAGTCCCAGCTTTGGAGTATCTCCTAGTTGGTGGTGACTTGTCCTTAACCTAGTCCTCGAGGTCGAGATGGATTTGAAGAGTTATTCTTCGGTAGCAGCAAAGTGGCTGCTGTATCGACACTGGCGTGGTTGTTCCCGTAGTGTTCGATGGACGTCCTCGAGGATCAGGGATTGTTTGTGGATGTTTATTTGTTGGAAGAGCCAGTGTATGGGCTCGTATTTATTATTTGTATAATAATGAGAAGTATCTATTATTAATTTTTCATGGCTACTGCTTACTGTGTTTTTTGTTGTTGATTAATTTTGATAATTGTTTATCATGTACTTTAACTTCAAGTAAACTATATTTGGTGATTTTAAAGTTTAACCGATTTTGTGGTAACGATCATTTATGTCTCTGTGCTTCCCAATACCTTTACTCATTGTAATTATTGTATATACTTGTAATTATTGTATAATTGTTGTATAATAAACTAGGTTAAGATACTTAAGTGTTTTCTGTTTTACCCACCCCTTTGGTTGTTGCAGTCCATTGGTTCATTCCAGTCCCAATTCTTTTAGTATTTTCAAAGAACCTGTTGAACCATTAAGGCGGTTCATAACAATATATATATATATATATATATATATATATATATATATATATATATATATATATATATATATATATATATATATATATATATATATATATATATATATATATATATATATATATATATATATATATATATATGATGGGTTTTGAAGCGAAGCGAAAAAACTATTTTTGGGTGAGATGGCCATGTCGTCTTGATGGAAGTTCCTTAAAGTAGCTTCCTGAGGGATATATGTACTACAGTGATATTCCCAGAGAATTTTACCTTTAGGTATCCAGAATTCTAACTTTTGGCGCGAATATCCTTAAATTTTCTCTCAAGTATATCGCAATAATACCAGAGGACGTATTCTTGACACGCCACATAGCAATCTGCACCCCTAATAGCATTTACGCTTCGAGGGGATGTGGCAGAATAGATGGCCATTTCCAAGATGGCGGACATTCCTTGTAGCATTGAGCATGGTGTTACAGATACAGTACTTCGGGAGGAATACTATGAAGATCTCTTCTTTTTAGAAAAGATCGGTGGGTCCATCAGGACGACCTGGGCATCTTACCAAAAATTAGATTTTTCACTTCGCTTCAAAATGCGTTTTTTTGGGCTCAAACCATGTCGTCCTGATGGAAGTATACCAGAGTATTAGTGTATCAGTGGATTTTCATCAGTGCCTTAACCTTGTGACAACATTTCTATGGTCATGTGAACCAATTGAGACAAATGACGTCACCATTATCCGTCATCATCACTAATCATAAACGATGTTAGTAATTCCTGCCCCATACAGGGAAGAGTCATTCTAGACAGTAGGAAAGGGGTCTCAAGGTTAACATATATTTTATGAACAAACATGTATACACTGCATATACAAACAGTCTCATAGTTTGTATATATTGCCGAATCAATTTCAGTGTCTCTTATATCTATTGTTTGTGAGCATACAACTATATGAAGAATGCTTACATTAGTAAGTCAAAGAACATGTAATTGTCGGGTGAATTCGGACGCAATACATTCTAATAGACATTTATTCCTAATAAATGACTAAATGAGTTAACCAGTAAAACGAATGTAGCATGACAATGGAATTATACATGTAACTAATACAGAGACTATATTTCTTTCTTGAAATGAAAAGAACTGATGAGTGCTACTCTCAGATTGAAGAAAAAAAAATTTATAATAAAATTTCACTTCATAATCTCTGTACCGGTTGCATTCTATCAACACTGTGTACTATGTCCACAGGGCTCTAGTGCTATCTGTATAATTCCACACCTGGGATTTTAAACAGAATTAGTGTCACCATGGTAACACTCATTTAAAGGAGGTCACTCTAAAAGTGATGACCCCTTCTCCCTTTAATTAACAGTCCCAGTCAATTACCTGTTCATCGCAGAATTAAAGGGCAGGTTTTAAAACACTACCTGCCGCCACCACATAATGCTTCAGTTCATGGACCTGCTTAGCATAGTGTTTGTAGAACACTCTGGATGATTTCTATCCAGTATATAAGCAAACTTGCTCGAAGTCTATATACTGAAAAAAGTTTAGTGATGAAGCAATTTTTCTCGGATCATGACCTGCAAGAGTACTGTCAGGATCCGGTCTACAAATAAAGTAGGTGAGCTTTGCCCTCAGTTGTTTCAGGTATAAGTTTGATCCAGAGGTTTCTCCTTTAAAGAGCCGTTCCCCTGAAGTCTGAAGTTCTAAGAAGATAGACCTTTAGACAAGAAAGGTTGGATCAGGGAAGAGATTCAGTTCTCCCACTTCTGTGAACTGAATGTGGCCCTCATCTCTAGATAGAGACACTATTTCAATGACTCTAGCCCTGGAGGCTATAGCGAACAGAAAAATAACCTTTAGGGTTAGATCCTTAAGGGAACAATTTTCATTGTTCTCCGATGAGGCATAATGTAGGACCTTGTCCAAAGACCAAGAGATGGGCTTTGGGGGTTCTGCAGGCCTAAGCTTTGCTCATGCCTTCGGAATCATATTAAAGATTACATTCGCCAGATCCACTTGAAAGGCATATAAATTTAGTAGAGGTCTAGTCAAGGCTGACTTGCACGTAGTTATCGTGTTGGCCACCAGACCTTGATTATGAAGGTGGACAAAGACGGACAGACAAATCTTCATTGAAATTTCTTTCGGTCCTTTTGCTTTCACGAAAGCAATCCAATTTTTCCAAGAGGACTCATATTGTCTTCTAGTTAACTTAGACTTGTACTCTTTTAAAAATTCTGTATTGCCTTCTGAGATCCGAAATCTTTTTCTAACATCTAGGGCAAGAAAATCATGAAATGAAGAGTTCATGTTCTCCATGATATAACGAAGGCAATCAATTTCTGACCCTTCTGAAATAGACCTAGGTTCAGAACTAGGGCCAGCCTCAGCTTTAGTTCCTTCATTAAGGAGGACAGATTGCTCTTAGGCTGCTTGGGAGCCAAAAGAGCTACTCCCCCTTGGAAGTATCTTAGCCTTTTGAGGACCTTCAGCAGGTGATTGGATGGGATGAACGGGAATACCTGAGTCCACCCCTTCCATACTAGAGACATGCTGTCTATAAACTCCACTAGAGGATCCTCGCATGGGGCTACATGTCGAGGTAGTTTCTTGAAAACGCTCGTGATGAAGAGGTCGTCTGCAGTTCTAGGACTTGTTCCCATGGACCACTTGAACCCTATTGGCTTGAACCGAAATAGAGCATCCACTGTCACATTGTGGATCAATTGTATATGAACTGCAGACAGGTGTCATCCCTTTAAGAAAGGGATGGGTAACTTCACCTATATTGTATGAGAAGTTCTTTAGCATTGTCGATTGCGACGTCTCATTATCGCTTCGGTGTCCCAGATCAGTCGTAGGAAGTCTGATCTGTGTGAAGAGAGCTTCCCCACTCATGGCAGGACCAGCATAGTCATGGGACTTTCGGGTTTTGACTTTTGTTAGAGATGCGATTAACGAGGGACCGATATCGGCGGTCTTTTTAGATCTCTCATTTGATGTACGTATATATATGTATGTGTATATATATATATATATATATATATATATATATATATATATATATATATATATATATATATATATATATATATATATATATATATATGTCTGTGCGTGTGCGTGTATATATATATATATATATATATATATATATATATATATATATATATATATATATATATATATATATATATATTTGTAATATATAGATATTACATGTTTAAAACACATGACCTAAGAGGTCACTTTGGAAGTAGGAGAAGTGTGAGAAATGCCATAGTCATATCATAAACAGAATGCGAATGCCAAACCTCAGCAATGTAACATTTTTCATGAAGAGTAAACACAACCAAGCCGTGAGAAAGAGTTGTCTATGAGAACGGAACTGAGTACCTTCCGGTATTAATGTTGTGTTTACTATAAATCATTAAGTACTGAGATAACTAAATAAACTTTAACGTGAATATGGATATTTGTGGTAGTTCTTACTGAGATGTCATACGGAATGGTCATCCGACCAAACCATCTATACTCCTGTGATGGAGATGTTAATACTGTTTTTAAAGAATAAACTATTTTAAAGTTAACTTACCTAGACTTTACTTGAAGATGTAACATACCAAGTCTAATCTACAACACATTGAAGATGACATTTGAAGGGAACCCAAATGTGTGTTAATAACATTAGAACACCAATATATATATATATATATATATATATATATATATATATATATATATATATATATATATATATATATATATATATATATATATATATATATATACATGAATGTGTTGACACCTCAACAATGGAAGGAAATGATTAACTGAAATAGCAGACATAACCTTGAAAAAAAAGCAGTAGTACAACACATGAAGTATTTGGTAATTGAATATGTTATAGAAATGTGAAAAGTTTTTTCAAAATTATGAAAGCTAAGTGTACATAAAAGGGTAAATAATAGTTTTTTGGAAAATATGCAATTTTGCGATTTGTTCATTTCCGAAAAGAAATCGAATTTAAGCTGCATTCTCTATAAAAACATTGAGCAATCATTTCATGAAACACTAATAATTTATATTTGTCCACTCAATAATTGTTAAATGAAATAAAGCCTTAAAACCAAACAGTGGTAAAAAAAAGGAATAAAATGAAAAGGTAAAAGAGGAAAAGATACTCAAAAGTGGGAAAAGGTTAAAAAAAAAAAAAGACATTCTGTATGAAAGAAAACGAGAATAAAAGTTATTTACCTGAAAACTGAGCTAGCAATTGAAATTTCCTTAAGAGAGAGAGAGAGAGAGAGAGAGAGAGAGAGAGAGAGAGAGAGAGAGAGAGAGAGAGAGAGAGAGAGAGAGAGTGGCTAGGAAAAGAAAGGGAAAATCTTATAGAAGATTGAAGGCGAGAATCTTGATAATCATGTTTATTAATTGAATGAAATTTCTATAAATCTAGTAAATTGTCTCAATAGTGTGTGTTGTATAGACTTATCTTCTCTGTGTATAAAAAAAAATGCCATAAAATTTTCTTAGATATTTAAAATACTTGAACATTTATAAGATGAGTATGAGTTATCGGTGAAAAGTAACAGGCTTTTTTTGTATCATATTTCCAGAATATCTGAGTTATTTTCAATAAATGTCATGATTGTCCTTTATTTGTAATTGTGTATGAGTGTTAGACCGTGTATATTTTTACATCTCTCTGTTCTTGAATTATTCTTCTGAGTTTGTTAGTTAGGCAAAATTGTCTTTAAATGCGTGATCGCTAGATATATATCAGTTGAGAAACTAACTTGAATAAAACACCATGTTGTTTCTATTAATCTTGGGTATTCAAAATCCCCAGTTATACACGTTGCATATTTAAAAGATGCAGAGGCTTTTGCACTTTTTAAATATACAACGTATATAATTGTGGATTATGAATTCACAGATGAGAAATTATCCATCATTACGGCCAAATTGTACGTACGTTCCCGAAGGATATTTTAGTGGGTATAAAGTTATCATCATCATCATCATCATCTCCTACGCCTATTGACGCAAAGGGCCTCGGTTAGATTCCGCCAGTCGTCTCTATCTTAAGCTTTTAATTCGATACTTCCCCATTCCTCGTTTACTTCCCGCTTCATAGTCCTCAGCCATGTAGGCCTGGGTCATCCAACTCTCCTACAGTAGTGCTTTGTTGAGCCCCGCCGAACGTTTGGTGAACTAATCTCTTTTAGGGAGTGCGAAGAGTATGCCCAAACCATCTCCATCTACCCTTCATCATGATCTCATCCATAAAGGGCACTCGAGTAATATATAAACATGAAAATATTTAAAGAAACAAATTGTCTGAGATATGTCACAGCCCATCACTCATCACTATCTTATAAGTGAGTTGAAAAAAAATATCTCGCTGCTGCATCTCTACCCTAGTAACATTTACAGCATTCAACGACAGAGCGTTTCTTTGCAAAATTTATATATTCAACGCTGCGCTGCCTGGAATAAGAAGGGCAAACACTCATCTAATTTATGACTTGATTCCCGGAACATAATTTTTTCCTTTAAAATTTTCATCTAATTTTTCAATTAAGGTAATGGAGGAAATTTTTTAATATGCATTGAGTCTTAAGTAAATACTAATAATGCTATGACTGAAAACCTAATCATTGAATTGAATGGTTTACTTATATTTTCAATAACAGAATTAATCCATTGAAAAGGGTTGTGGTGGCCTGGTAATTGGTAGCGTCCTTGCCTGGTAATTGCCAGACTAGGGTTCGAGTCCCACTCAAACTCGTTCGTTCCTTTGGTAGATGTAACCTCATTATCCTTGTGAAATAAGGATGGGTGGTTTGGGGGATTCTATAGGTCTATCTGTTGAGCCATCAGCAGCCATTACCTGGCCCTCCTTGGTCCTATCTTGGATGGAGTGCAGGCATGGGTGCTGATCGTAATATGGCCACTTTGTACTCCTTGATATGGCAATGTCACTTTCCCTTGCCTTTGCCATCCATGAATGGCCTTGAAATGACTAAATTGTTTCATAAGACAATCGATTATGATATTTAGATTATTTCATCATAGTTTGAATACTACGCGTAATTAGTCTTATCTTATCTTCTAATTATTATTATTATTATTATTATTATTATTATTATTATTATTATTATTATTATTATTATTATTATTATTATTATTACTATTAGTTACGCAGTTCTTGGAGTTACACAGGTACATGCGTAGTAATTGAAGCACAGTTGAAAGTCATTGATTCAGTTCAGCATAGAAACATACTTGTAATCATACTGTTGAGTATCTGAAGATGTTATTCATGTTTATCATGGAGATTAATTTTTTTTTTATCGTCAATTTTCTTATTTATGGTTGTTAATTCAAAGATTTTAGTGACCTCTCTTCGTTATTGTTCGTCACCTGAAGCTGTTATCAGAGAGAAAATACTGCTAATAAATCGTTGTTGAAGTTGAGAAATTGGACGATGGTAATTACTAATTTTCATCATTACAGTTAATATTAATTCCCTGCATTTGGTGATATGTAAGGATCTGATTTTGAGAATTTTGCCTTTTTTTCATGATTAAAGTATTGAGTAAAATAACTTTCTCTCATAATTAACAGTATGGGACCTCCATTTCATTAATAAGTAGATTTCCTTACATGGAAATTTCTAAATATCCGTTACTACTGACAATAATCAGCATACTGAATATTCATCACATTTGTAAACACGATTAATTCCACTTGCAATCTTACCAATCTATATGATGCGAGATTAGCAACACATTTACTTAGATTTTGCGAAAATTGACGTACGTGGAGAGGAAGATCCTTCTTGATTTGGTTTATAATATGAGCGATTTTGTAAGATTTACCTGGATTTCATGAGAGAATGACAAATGGCTGGTTAGATGTATTAGGTGGGTTTATTTGAATTACATTTCAACGTCAATTAAACGGATTTTGAGCGA
Source organism: Palaemon carinicauda (assembly GCF_036898095.1). Lineage (NCBI taxonomy): Eukaryota > Metazoa > Arthropoda > Malacostraca > Decapoda > Palaemonidae > Palaemon > Palaemon carinicauda. The sequence goes on from NC_090740.1 coordinate 49,486,657, forward strand.
AGCGAAAAATCTATTTTTGGGTGAGATGGCCATGTCGTCCTGACAGAAGTTTCTCAAAGCAGCTTCCTAAGGGATATATGTACTACAGTGATATTCCCAGAGAATTTTACCTTTAGGTATCCAGAATTCTAACTTTTGGCGCGAATATCCTTAAATTTTCTCTCAAGGATATCGCATAATATCAGAGTATGTGTTCTTGACACGCCATATAGCAATCTGCACCGCTAATAGTATTTACACTTCGAGGAGGTGTGGCAGAATAGAAGGGGAGCCGTATCAAGGTTACTCCCATTCTCGTACTACTATTGAGTATGACAATAGCGCCATCTCCCCGATGGCTGACATTCCTTGTAACATTGAGCATGGTGCTACAGATACAGTACATCGAGAGGGATACTATGAAGATCTTTTCTCTTTAGAAGAGATAGGTAGGTCCATTAGGATGACATGGCCATCTTGCCGAAAAATAGATTTTTTGCGATTTTGGGCTCAATTCATGTCGGACTGATGGAAGCATACCAGAGTATTAGTGTATCAGTGGATTTTCATGAATGCCTTAACATTGGAACAACATTTCTATGGTCATGGGGACCAGTTGAGACAAATGACGTCACCGTTATCCGTCATCTTCAGTAATCATGAACAATGTTAGTGCATCCTGCCTCCTACAGGTAAGAGTCATTCTAAACAGTAGGAAAGGTGTCTCAAGGTTAACATATATTGTATGGGCAAACTTAAATATACACTGAATATACAAAGTCTCATAGTTTGTATATATTGCTGAATCAATATCAGTATATCTTATATCTATTATTTGTGAGCATACAACTAAATGAAGAAGACTTATTTTGGTAAGTCAAAGAACTCTGGCATTTATACATGCAATTGTCGGGTGAATTCAGACGCACTACATCCTAATAGACCTTTATTCCTAATAAGTGACTAAATGAGTCAATCGGTAAAACGAATGTAGTATGACGATGGGATTATACACGTAATGAGTACAGAGCCTATATTTCTTTATTGAAAGGAAAGAAAAGTTAAGTGTCCCTCTCAGATTGAAGAAAATTTTTATATAGTAATATATTTTTTTTTCATGATCTCTGTACCGGTTACATCCTATCAATAATGTGTATTATGTACACACGGCACTAGCGCTATCATTATAATTTCGTACCTGGGATTATGAACAGAATTAGTGTCACCATTGTAACACTTATTTAAAGGAGGTCACCCTATAAGTGGTGATCCCTTCTCCCTTTAATTGACAGTCCCAGTCAATTATCTGTTCATCGTAAAATTAGACGGCAGGTTTCAAAACACTACCTGCCGCCACCACATTATGCTTCAGTTCATGGACCTGCTTAGTATAGTGTTTGTAGAACACTCTGGATGATTTCCATCCAGTATATGTTCAGTGATAAAGCAATTTTTCTCGGATCATGACCTGCGGGAGTACTGTCAGGATCCGCTCTAGGAATAAAGTAGGTGAGCTTCACCCATAGTTGTTTCAGGGATAAATTTGATCTAGATGTTTCTCGTTTAAAGAGCTGTCGTCCCCTGAAATCTGAAGTTCTACGAAGATAGACCTTTAGACACTCTACAGGACATAGAGAGACATCTTCCTTCAGAGGGCAGATTCTCTAGGGACTCCACTTCTTAGTGGGTAGCTCATTCTTAGCGAGAAAGGATGGATTAGGGAAGAGATTCAGTTCTCCCACTTCTTTGATCTGAATGTATCCCTCATCTCTTGATAGGGCCACTATTTCACTAACTCTAGCCCCTGAGGCTATAGCATACAGAAAATAACCTTTTGGGTTAGATCCTTAAGGGAACAATCTTCGTTGTTCACAGACGAGGCCTAATGTAGGACCTTGTCCAAAGACCAAGATATAGGCTTTGGTGGTACTGCAGGCCTAAGCCTTGCACATGCCTTCGGAATCTTATTAAAGAATTCATTCACCAGATCCACTTGAAAGGCATATAGAAGAGGTCAAGTCAAGGCTGACTTACATGTATTTATCGTGTTGGGTGCTAGGCCTTGACTATGAAGGAGGACAAAGAAGGAGAGACAGAAGTTCATTGAAATTTCTTTCGGTCCTTTTGCTTTCACAAACGCAACCTACTTTTCTAGGAAGACTCATAATGTCTTCTAGTTGACTTAGCCTTGTATTCTTCTAAGAATTCTATATTGCCTTCTGAGATCCCAAATCTTTTTATAACCGCTAGGGTAAGAAAATCATGAAATGAAGGGTTTGTGTTCTCTGTGATAAAACGAAGGCAGTTAATTTCTGAACCTTCTGAAATAGACCTAGGTTCAGAAGTAGGACCAGCCTCAGCTTCAGTTCCTTCATTAAGGAGGACAGATTGCTCTTGGGCTATTTGGGAGCCAGAAGAGCTACTCCCCCTTGGAAGTGTCTGAGCCTGTTGAGGACCTTCAGCAGGTGATTGGATGGGATGAACAGGCATACCGGAGTCCATCCCTTCCATACCAGAGACATGCCGTCTATCAACCCCACTAGAGGATCCTTGTATGGGGCTACATATCGAGGTAGTTTCTTGAAGACGCTCATGATGAAGAGGTCGATCTGCAGTTTCTTGACTTGTTCCCATCTGGGAGGGAATAAGTCTGCGTCCATGGACCATTCCAACTCTATCGGCTTAAATCGAAATAGAGCATCCACTGTCACATTGTGGATCAATTGTATATGAACTGCAGACAGGTGCCATCCCTTTAAAAAAGGGATGGTTAACATCACCTAGACTGTATGAGACGTTCTTTAGCATTATCGATTGTGACGTCTCATTATCGCTTCGGTGTCCCAGATCAGTCGTAGGAAGTCTGATCTGTGTGGAGGGAACTTCCCCACTCATGATAGGACCAGCAGAGTTTTGGGACTTTTGTGATTTAACTTTTGTTAGAGAAGCGATTAAAGAGGGACCGATATCGGTCTTTTTTTTTCGCTTCAAGCATTTGATGCGTATTTTCTCCAGGCTTTTAACGCATCTTTCCGCTGTGCTCTTAGCACTAGGTCTGTCACTATTGCGAACTGGTGAGAGTTTAGCGTTTCTCCCTGTTAGCGTCTTCGAAATCTGACTGATTACCTGAATCTCTTGACAGACCTTGCGATCTCCTTTTATGTTCTCAAGGGAAAGGAGAGTTGATGTGACCACGGGCTTCAATGGTTTTTCAGTCATCTAAACCCTTGAGCTGGAGAGAATCGAGACTTCTAGAAGTTTATTTTGCAACTGTGATATCCCGGGAACCAGGTCACTCCTTTGGATACACATAGTCAGCCACTTCGTGTGCTGCCCACCTCAGCCTCTCGTCCAGGTACATCGATGTCTGAACCATTTCTAGGCTTGGTTTTAACGTGACTAAGTCTGCCAATCCCATGAAGATATTTAGGACTGTGTCTAGTCCGACGTGTGTCTTTCCTAGGATGTATGTTACTATCTGTAACTTGAATTTTAGATAGGAGGGAAGGGAGTAATTGACTGGAAGTTGCCACAGGACACCTTTCAGGTCTGACAAGACTACGAACACCCCTTTTTGGAACAAGGTCCATATGTTCGGAAGGATTAACATTCTGAACTTGCTTTTTTCTATGAACTTGTTGAGTGGCGACAAGTTCAGAATGACTCAGAGATTTCTTGAGTCCTTCTCGTGAACACAAAACAGCCTTCCCTGGAACTTGATGGACTATAGTTTTCTTACCACCTGTATGCTCTATAGCTCTCAGATATACTCCTCCAGGAGGGTTTTGGATTGTACGCGAAGGTAAGGAAATGATGGTGGAGAAATTCCTGTTTCCCATCAAAGTCCCATCTTGAATAGGCTTTGAACCCAAGGATCAAGGGTCCGACAATCCTGAAGGAACCTTCCTCCTACCAGAAGCATCTTCATGCTTCGAATAGTCAGCAGGTTTAAACATTTGACCACCTGCCTGTGGCACCGTGGTCACGGGAATAGTGAGATGTTGTTGAGCAGCCCGGATATTTCCAGCATTTCTCGTCTTCTTTTTAGGTTGAGGACCCACTACCATGGAAGATTTTCTCTTTGAAAGGATGCCCCACTTTTGGAGAAGACTTATGTTCTCCATGGTGGCGCTCTTAATCACTTTCCTAAATACCTCGTGTGGGAAGAGATCTTTACCCCAGATGTTGGAAAATATTAGCTTCCTTGTTTCGTGTTTCACTGTTGCAGCAGCGAACACAAACTCTCTACATGCTCTCCTAGCCTTCATAAGGGCATAAAGGTCCTTCACTAAGGTAGCCATATGCATTTTGGCTAGGACCATGAGTATGTCTGGGGTATTTTGGTAGGTTAAACACAACTCTATGTCGTTTTGTAGAGAAAGGGAGGCCGCAAGTCTCCCCTTTGTCTCCTGTTTATTATACGAGAGCAACTCAGATAGTTTAGGGAGATATTCATTAGACTGTTGACTGGTGACATCCGCATCTAATCTTCCTACTGAAAAGGTTAAATGGACTTCCTTCCAGCCCTTTTCCTGTCTGGGAAAAGCTGGTGACAGAGCCTTGCACTCCTCGAGTGCAGGACATGGCTTACACGCCTCCACTGCTTTGGCAACAGATGTAAGTGCCTTCCCCATAAAGGGGAATGAGATTGAAGCAGGAGCAAGGAAGGAAGGGTGTCTCTTATTCAGTGAGAATACCTTCGACTCTGAATAACCCGCCTTTTTCAGGCTACCTGATAGGATAGCCTATGCCTTGTCATGGTCGAAAATCATGACCTCCTTTGATTCCGTTCCTTTTCTTGACTTTGGTTCATACCTCAGTCGAAGAAAACAATTAGGGAAAGCATCAAAGGTTGGCCAGAAATGAATTTTGTCAAAAGGAACAACACCTATTTTCTCTGAGATGTAGAGTTTGCCATTTAAAATCAGCATCAGCTCTGCAAACCTCCAGGGACTGGTTTTGTAGCATGTGGGTAGGTCTTGATCCATGGGTCGTTTGAATGACCCTTAGGAAGCGACAAGAGAAGTTTTGCGAGGCTCTATCATGCGTTTTACTCCCTGCTTTTCGTTTTGTTTATGAAACCTCTCTATTTGATTATTCAGTTGGATACATAATTGTTCCATTCTATCTAATAGAGGGGTAGAAGATGATGATGTCAATGTCAATGGCTCTAGAGCAGGCATAGGCGGAGGAAATTACGACACGACCTTTTCCTCTTCTACCCTGGGGCACTTTTTCCCTCCTTCCTAAAGGCTATTTGGCCGTCAGGGGATGTAGTTGGTGCTTGAGGCACCACTATTTCCTTACTTGCTTTCGGAAATAGTAGCTTGCGCATCCTATCATTAGGTAGGTAAGGTCCCGGAGATATTTTCTAGAAGCCTCTTACCCAGTTGCGTAATTTGTATTGAGTTGTATCCCTTGTCTCTGTAGACTTGTGATTATCGAAACCTTCGGACATTAATGTCCGACATATATTGCAAACCTGCGGGTTCCAATAATGTGGGGATCCGGAAATAATATTGCAGGGGGCATGAAACCTGCAAGTATTATGACCGTAAAAATACTTACTCTTGGCCTGGCAGAAGACTGCTGCACATGGTATCTGGTGTTCCTCCTGTAAAGAAAGGAAAACCAAATGAGTATACAAAGGATTATCTCCCTGATAATCAACATACAAAGGTCATCTATGACAGAATATCTTAGGCTAGTAAGCTATAGAGGGATAGTATTAGAGACATACTTGTGTACCCCCTGCAAGCAAATGCTGTTACCACCCCTCGGTATTAACTATATGGAGATTACTCTATCGAGGAACTCCTCTTATTGTTAATACTCTGGGGTCAGGATGACTAATTTTCAATCAGAATATTGAAGAATTATTATTCTTTCAATATAGGAGCGGTACCAGCAGAATGGTCGCACAAGGTTACCCAAGGTATGTTAGAAATTACTACTGTATAATGGTACTGTAGTTTTCTATTTGCAGTAAGTCTATATTGCAAATTATTGGGTACTGTACAATCATGTATTGTAGTTCAGTCAGTATGCTCCCTTTGTAGCAGCTGGCATGACGCCGGCTGGACTAGGGAAAATAACGACATATATTTGTGTATCGCACTCAGCCTATTTGCCCTAGCGTTCCTTACAATATTAAATTATAGAGTGTCCTGATAAGGGGACTCGACGATAAAGGCTCTACCCTTTAATGGTTAGAAGTGTATCACCCCTGCCTTGAAAATAGTTAATATTGTAGAGTAATCCGAATACTGATTTCTAATCAGGACATTGAAGAAATTATATTCATTCAACATGGGATTATATTCATTCAATATGGGATTGGGTTCAGCAAATGCCAAGATATATTGGAAATAACTACTGGTATAAAATATATAGTAGTTTTCTATCTACAGTATATTCTATACTGCAGATATACTGGCTACCTGTATAACATATACTGTAGTTAAGCCGGCATGTTGCCGGCATAGCTAGGTCTGATCAGCATATCCAGTATGCTAACTAGAGAGAGAGAGAGATAGCATGGAGTAAAGGCTACTCCTTACTGTGTATGTATGCACTAATCAAGGATGTAAAAGTCTAATTTTACTGCCTTTCTCCAGAAAGAAGGTTCTAATGTAAGGGGAGAATGTACCATTCAGGCTTCCATCTAGCTACAGTACTATTGCCGGCAAGGTGCCACTAATACACTGCCAGCAGGCTAGCTTCCTGCAGTACCAGTACAGTGGGCGTGCTGCAATCTGAGTCAGCACTTATCTGTGCCGGCCTGGCCGGCAGTATTCCGGCAACCAAACCTGTGGTTAGCAGTCCAAGGGAGAACTGAAGAACCTTGGGGACAGAAGAGACTTCCCACTCACAGCCATCATGGCTGCCGGCAGCCGCCAGCTACCGGTAGCCATGATGTGGCTGCCAGCAGTATGCATTGCCGCCAGCCAACATCATGGCCGCCAGCAGTTGAAAGACATATGGTTACTGACATTCAACATGGCTGCTGACAGTTGTCATGGCTGCCTGCAGCTAGCATAGCTACCGGCAGCCGGACAGAGCTCTTAGAGAGGGAGTCTGGCTAGCTCCGGCAACCCACCGGCAATGGTAAGGTTGCAGGATGTCGGCCCAATGAAAGACAATGGCTCGGCCATCAAAAGTGGACAGAGGGGTAGGGAACAGGGTCCTATATAGCGTGTGGAAGGAACTGGCAAAATTGTTAGTCCCACCACCTCCTAAAAGAAACTCTATTCCAGAATCGAGAGAATCCTAGGTGATAGGAGATTCTCAGTTCTCCAACCGAGAGATTGCAAATACAGTTAAGGGGATGGTGGCATTGCCACCTCCTCTCAACAAGAGAGAAAAAGAGTTCCAGTTCCGCGCCATCCTAGGCAAAAGAAGAATACTGCCCTTCAGCCTAGGGGACTGTGGCACAGGACTAGTCTTTTAGTCGCAAGGAGAAGATGGTATCCTACCACTACTTCAAGTGCGACTAGGGAGGGCTAGCCTCTAATGCCGGGAGCCTAGCCGGCAGGGAAATGATGGTATCCTACCACCCATTAACCCTGCCGAGAGGTCGCCGACATAAGACTAAATACTCTGAGATTCTGACTGAATCCCAAAACCTGCTGGTATACCACAACCAGCGGTTAAGGGAAGAGACAGGAAAAACCCTAGGCTAGTTATGTCAGAATAAAATTCATGGCACAGCCACTAGGGTTGTAGCCTGAAGCTAAACTCAGAGGGAAAAAGAGATTACTCTTAAATCTCCATTAAGACGTGTAATGTTTCATATAATTATAGGAAGTATCAGTCTCCACTTGAATTGAAAAAAAAATATACACTAGGTAACCGGGGAAATGTCTGAACATATAAAAAAAAACGCCTAGGTTAGGTTACCTAGGCTAGTCGAGATCTCGGTTACCTAAATCATCGAAACTCTAACTATACGATCGACATGGAAAAGGAAAATTATGCATATTATCAATATATTTGCAGGTATAATTGCCTAAATAGCTAAATAATTATAATAATCAATTAACGCTATTTAAAACTGGAAAGTCGTTCTGCTAACTAATTAACACATGCCTAACAAACGACGGGTCCCATGGCGCCTCCAGTAACTGGCCTAGCTCTAAATTCATTGTGAAACAGGAGCTAAAATATACTCATCGTAAAGACCCGATACTCAACTTTCCAGAGGCGGAAGAAGATGGAGAAAGCATAATTATAATCTTTGCAAAACCATCGAAAAAGTTAGATCAGCAGGGAATACCACCGAGCGAAATCGCTACAAAATTAGGAATGTCCACCATCGTGGAGATGGCGCTGTTGTCATACTCAATAGTAGTACGATAACGGGGGTAACCTTAAAACGGCTCCCCATCTATTCTGCCACACCTCCTCGAAGCGTAAATGCTATTAGGGGTGCAGATTTCTATGTGGCGTGTCAAGAATACGTCCTCTGATATTATGCTATATCCTTGAGAGAAAATTTAAGGATATTCGCGCCAGGAGCTAGAATTCTGTATACTTAAAGGTAAAATTCTCTGGGAATATCACTGTAGTACATATATCCCATAGGAAGCTAATTTAAGAAACTTCCATCAGGACGACATGGCTTGAGCCCAAAAAAGAGATTCAAAGTGTTGCATACTTTTTTTTTTTTTAATCATTGGCTGGAAATTATTTATAAAAAATAGTAATATAATAAAGTGAAAGTTATTGATAGAAAAAACAAACGCCCTATATAAAAAGTTAATTGTATAGAATAGCTGTTTCATTCTAGGGTGTGTGATTTATGTGTAATTTCCAGGGGAGATGAGTCTGGAAAATTTTAACCCTGGAACGGTACGGTGGGTCGTCCACGACCCCGAGCATCAAAACAAAAGATTTTTTTCTCATGTGACTCACCCCCGTGACTCACCCCCGTGACTGAATTTGTGGGTGATCGACCTGCAGTCGGTAACTCGCCTATACGCTCTAGTAGTGTCCAGACGTGCATCGCTTTAGCTGTACTCCTTCCCAGATTTCTGAGACGCGTCGTGGTCGAGCGCGACTGAGTTTACCCTTCTAAGGTAAGTTGCATAATTATCAAAGTTATTACGTATTATGAAATTGCCGTAGAATGGTGCAACTTGTATAGGTTATCAGTTGTGGAAAGTCTTGGTGGAAAGTTTGGCTACCAAGTGCATGATTTTTTTTTTAGTTGAAATGTCGTTCATCACCACGAGGACCATTTTACCGCGAGTACCCGTTTTTCAGTTTTTCTCATTTTTTAGACAAGTCTTTTTTCCGTAAGAAATTGCCAAATAGTGTCGCAGAACTTTTGCTTTTTTAATGTTGGAAAGTGTGTCTAGATGATCTGGCTACCAATGCGTGACTTTGTTTTTGTCATATACGCCGTACATATTGGTATGTGGCGTATTTTCCTGTGGTTACCTATTTCTGTTTTTTTTTTTTTTCAATATTTGTAAAAATTTACTACGTAAGGAATTGCCATATAGTATTGATTTTTTTTTTATTTTTATTTGTTAGAAAGTATGCCCTAATGGTTGGGCTAACACGTGCATGTCTTTTTTTTTATCTGAGATGCCGTATATTAGAATGTTGGCCAATTTTCCGCGAGTGACCCTTTTTCAGGTTTTTGCAATTCTTAGCTAAGTCATTTTTCCGTGAGAAATTAGCAAATAGTATCGCAAAATTTTTATTTCTATAGCATTGGAAAGTGTGTATAGATGATCTGGCTACCCATGCGTGACTTTGTTTTTGCCAGATACGCCGTAGATATTGGTATGTGGCGTTTTTTCCTGCGGTTGCCAATTTTTTTTTTTTCAATATTTGTAAAAATTTAATACGGAGTAAGGAATTGCCATATAGTATTGATTTTTTTTCATGTTTATTTGTTGGAAAGTGTGTCTTGATGGTAGAGCTACTACGTGCATGTTTTTTTTTTTATCTGAGATACCGTATATTAGAATGTTGGCCATTTTTCCGCGAGTGCCCCTTTTTATTTGTTTTGCTTTTTTTTTTCTTAGTCATGTTACCGTAAGTAATTGGCAAGTAGTGTCGCAAAACTTATATTTTTATAGTGTTGGAAAGTGTTTCTAGATGATCTGGCTATCCATGAATATCTATTTTTTAGCCAGATATGGCGTATATATAGGTATGTCTTCGATTTTCCCATTTCTTTCAAAATTACTACGTACTAAGGAACTATCACAGAGTAATGATTCATTTAGATGATTATTTGTCGGAAAATTTTGTTTACTTCTTTTTTGATTGAATATCATAAATTTTTTTAGCTAAAATATATTGTTTTACAATTTTTTTTTTCGATTTTATTTCCCTTCAAAAAATTTTTTTGTTGGGTCAGAACTCTAATTCTATAGTCGTAAAATATTCGACAATCATTCAGCAACCCACCATACAATTTTTATGCATACCCAAGAATAATTAGATTAGTAAATAACACCTTGAAATTGATATACCTTTCCTACATTTCAGGTGGCAGATTAGGGAGTCTGAGTCGGTGTGGTTGGCGGCCATTTTGTGGACATATCCGAAGCGTAAGTTGCCCTATCTATATATATTCTTGTTCCCTATAGAATTTGTGATATTTTGGTATATTTTCATCTGCAAAAATATCATATTATATATTAAATATATGTAATTTTTTACGATATTCCTAAGTACTCAAAAAATGACCTTTAGATATGGCCCCTGATATAAATGTAATTTACAAAATAATGAAGATTTTTTTACATATTTCTATTTTAGGATAACATATGTTCACTCCCTAAAAAAAATAGCTACTTCCTATTTCATTTAGGTACCCCAAAAAATTCATGAAATTTGGACAAATTTGTTTGGCCAAAAAAAGTTACCCTTTTTTTTTTTCATTTCAGATCTTCACCTCCATGTGTCCGACTTCATCCAAAATACATCAAGATGTGTCCTAAACATTCAAGCATCAATTTCTTAAAGGATTTGTGTATATATGTATAAATTTTATTTTATGAATTTTTATGTAAGGTCTTTTTTTTCTACTTAATTTTTTAAAATATTTATAACAAATAGTTTTTTCTGCAGATGAGTAGTATTTATCTTTACAGTAGTTTTAAGCATTCATTGAAAATTTTTTGACCAAAAATAAAAGGAGGTTACTGCAAAAACAGATTTTTCAAGAATTTTTTTTTTTTTTTTTTTTTTTTTTTTGCGTCAGGGTCGCGCGCGACCGAGTATACCCTTAAAAGGGTGTCCGAGGAGCGTACCTATCCAGGGTTTTAAACATATACTTATCATAAAAAAAATCGGTTAATACACAATGGTCTCAATTCTGTATTCCATCCTATAACTATGTTTGGATGAACATTTCCTTGTGAAACTGGATTCTCGGCACACGTTCCAAACAAAATTAAGGACAGAAACGGAATAAATGATGTAAGGGTGTTTACATCGTGCTTTTGACTTCTTTTTCGAGATTTGGTATTTAAGAAACAGTATAGAATTTCTCATAAAATTATTAGTAAAATAACTCCGGTATATATGCAATGTGCTTAAATATTTCTTGCAGAATTCATGCACAATGAAATGACTAAAAGCAACCATGTATTTCCTTGTTTTTATAAAAGCTGGAAATAAATTGTATATATTTGGCTAGAGATGCAAGGGAAGACATACGTCATCTGTGACTGGTATGGGAACATATCACGACACTTTTTATTCAAGGGGAAACACTATATCAATTAGCTGCCTGTCTTTTTCCTCCCAGTTCCATATATCAAATGCTGGAAATAAGGCTGTTTATATTATTAAAAATATATATATTTAACACAAATGAATTAAAGTAGAATGAAATAGATCACGTAAATTCTAATTATCTGTAGTAGTAGTAGTATTAGTGGTAGTAGTAGTAGTATTAGTAGTAGCAGTAGTAGTAGTAGTAGTCCCAATAATAATAATAATAATAATAATAATAATAATAATAATAATAATAATGAAGGCAACTTAAATTTAACTGACATATCTCACTGTTTTCACACGATTGGTAAACGCCAAAGATTCACCAACTTCCTGTTAGTTTACACCCCCCCCCCCCAAGTATTTAACAAAGCCTTTGATTTTGTTATTTGACATTTTTTTTACCTATAGATTAAATCTTAAAGTTAAAACTATTACAATGGTAAATTGTCCGAAAAAATCTTGCTGCACTTGACCCTCTGGAGGGATAATAAATTTGTATATAAAGTGTCAGACATGGGGGCAAATACTTTTAGTTATCTTTAATTCGTCTCCAATGCTTGGCTACGTCCAGAGGTAAACAATTTCTTTACCAATTGCAAAAAGGCTGACTTCTCTATCCTACATTCTCCATCACTTCTTCTCCTCTCATCCAACTATGTTCTTGTGTGCAAAATGTTTACTTTATACTTCCAACAATCAATTCCACCAGTATTGACCCTTTCTATATTTTTTATTGCTTTTCAAATAGTAGTGGGGCATTTTCATCTCATCATTCAGTCACTAATTTATTACCTCTTTTGCTACCATCCCCAACCTTAAATATTTTAAACCCACATAAGAGAAAGGATTTTTTGCTACAAGCCTATAAATTCAGTGGTATACTATACCATAAAAGAATTTATTTTCATCTTAATTGCTATTATTGTAAAAGTTGCTAACTTAAAACTGACAATAGTCTCTACTGTGTATTGAGATCACCAATTAGTTTTATCGTATTTTAGCAAACCTATATATTTAGAACTTGTAAGTTTATATATGATTGATATTGATAAATCCTTTTCTCATATCAACCATATATTGAAAATCTTCTGGCATAAAAATAATTCATGTAATATTCTTCAAAACATTTGAGGGAAAGCCAGCGACTCCTTTCCCTCCTCACCAACCAACCACCTTTAGTCTATTTTATTTAGCCGTGCATATTTGCACTTGACTCACAGGGGTTCCCTTTTAGCTCGGAAAGGTTCCTGATACCTGATTGGTCGGAAGTATTTTTGTCCGAACACCTTCATTGTTCTCAAATAATTACTAAGTAATATGAATCGAAACTTATTTACTAACCTATATTTCTCCATCAGATATATGTTTTGTCAATAAACAATGTGAAAGAATAAATATATTATAAAGTATCGTCATGGTAAGTCTAAATTTAATATAATAATGCGCCGAAGTCAACGACAGCAGCTTACTTTCGGATGCACGATTTGTAATTTTGTAATTTTTCACATATTTTAACCCAAATTGGGATAAATTACACTCAGCATAAGTTAAACATGTTATTATAAACTTTCTTTGAATACCGGAATATACCAAAAACATGGAATTAATAAAACCCGATATTTGTGAAAACTTGCGGGGAGGTAAAAGAACAGCCTGCCAGCTTGGCGGGAAAACAATCCCCGCTGACTTTCATAGATGCAGTTTTTTTTTTTCTTTTCGTAATATGGTTCGGTCTATTCCTTTCAGTTTAAATAGTATTGCAATTTCTCACTTCGTAACATTTTGCTCAGTATTTTCCCACATTCCTGTTCCTCACCTAATATCTATCTATTTTCCCCGATATCCCTTCTTTCATATGAGGGATATCCGCGCTACGATTCCTTATTTCTTATCATTTGTGGAAAATGTTGGCTGAAGGGAAGCGCATGCTAGTCTCATTAAAATAGTGTAGAGGCGGGAATAGAAAAAAAAAGTACTTTGCTTAATTTCATTTGATATAATGTGAGTTACTGAAAAGTTTTACAAAATAGGCTATAGGCCTACTTGCTACACAGCATATAATTTATGTTGTTATTATTATTTACATACTGACGTAAGGTACAAAACATATTTTACAATATGCATATGAAGTCAAAATCATAAACAGAAATATAGATGCCATTATTAAGAGAAAAATACTACCTAATTATGTCCACCTTATCTAAATCAAAATGAATTTGTTTACAATGTTGAAAGTCAAAATACACATAATATTACTAATATATACAAAACATAAAACAGCATTAAATTGTTCTAATTTTCATCTAATTGTGGTTAAATAAAAATAACAGTAATTAATTAAAGAATGTTATTTATATAATCCCACATAATCAAATGGAACTATTTTTATCTATACACACATTTCATCTTCACTCATGCTTTCATCAGACTCTATATTGATTATGAATTGATCAATCAAATGGTCAAGAGCCGCATCCTTGGCTCGATAGTGAGTTTCAATTTTCCTCACATGCCTCATAACATTTTGCCAGTGCTGTGGGTTAAATGATTAATTGCTTCTTGCGTAATTTTTTCAACATTTTTCAAAGACTGGCTACTATGAGAATTCCCTTTTTTTTATTTCTGTTTTTACTTGGGCCCAAATTAGTTCTATTGGATTGTACATGCAATGATAGGGTGGCAATCTTAGTACTCTGTGGCCGTGATTAGCAGCTATTTGATCTATTTCATATATTTCTCTTTCCTTATGAAGCTTGCATATCTTGAGCAGTTCTAGTTTTGTAATAGCAGGATCATGATCAATCTTATTTGACTCAAACCACTGAAGTATTTGGCACTTTTTGTTGTTAATTGTTGGAACTTTGTTTAATATTTTAGAGTGATATGGAGCATTATCCATAATGATTAGGGACTGATTATTTATGTTAAGAAGAAGGTGATTTTCAAACCAAAATTTAAATGTTTTACAATCCATGGAGTCATGATAACCCCCCTTTGCTCCATCTATAAAACCATGACTACCCCCAGCAAGTATCATTATAAACCTTGCTCCTTTCCCAGATTTTAGCTTAGGTCCTACTGTTCCGTCTTCATTTGTCCAACACCGTTCTATGCTAAGATTTTGGTTTAACCAAGTCTCGTCTAGATATACTTCTGGTCTAGGGTTTAGACTTTCTCTGTTTCTTTTTATTTCTCTAAGATATTTATTCCTGGCATTAACAATGTCACTTCTCTCCATTAAGAATTTTCTCCCACTCATAACTTTTCTAAACCTAAATCCCATAATTCTAACTAATTTATATAGAGAACTCCTTGAACCTCTGAAATTTACAGGAGGCTCTTTTATTCTTTCTAACAAGGAGGATATCGTGGGTAGTTCTCCTCTCTCATAAAAAGAAAGGATCTCTCTCTTTATACATTCCCTATCAAAATTGTCAACCTGATCCACAACTGTAGATGGTCTCTTTTTGGGCTTAGGTGAGCGAAATATACCATCACATAATGTCATATTCAGTTGTTTGAGTTGTTGAACCGTTCGCATTGAGACGCCTGTTGCAATTGCGGTGTTTGTTAAAACATCGGTCATCGTCTCATACCATCCTCCCTGAGCGATGAACTTGAAGACACTCATGACCATATTCCGGCTTTGACTGGTGAGCTTGGTGCCTCGGGAGTGTTGAGAGCAGGAGTCTTCAGTACTATGGACAGCGGATGTTGTCAGGCTTGCAATGCATGAAGCAAACCCTGTGAATAAAGTCTGGCCAAAACTTTTTTACAACTGCACTAAATTTTGCTTAACTCTTCAAGATAAGAGGTACCAGTAAACAGTAGCGGATGCTTGATATAAGTTAGGCTAGGTCTATGTAGGCCTATGATGTATATATATTCTTTAACTTTTCAAAATATCCGCAGTAACTTGTGTTAACATTATATTAGTCCTGAACAGAACACAGAATGGGAAAATGAAAAGTTTGTTTATTCCGCGTTGTCTGCTGTAACTTATATGAAAGAGTTAATTTGTTAATTTCTCCGAAATATAATTTTTTTATTAGTGTGCTCCTACGAAAAGAAGCAAGGACATTTTCTTTTTGCAAATATAGCCCTCAAAGTAATCTCAATAACATAACATTGATTTCAACACTTACATAAATTAAGAAGATGATGCAATGACTGTATTAAAGTCAGCGGGGATACTTTTCTTTTACCTCACCGCAAGTTTTCACAATCATCGGGTTTTATTAATTCCATGTTTTTGATAAATTCTGGTAATCAGAGAAAGTTTATAATAACATGTTTAACTTATGCTGAGTGTAATTTATCCCAATTTGGGTTAAAATATGTAAAAAATTACAAAATTACAAATCGTGCATCCGAAAGTAAGCTGCTGTCGTTGACTTCGGCGCATTATTATATTAAATTTAGACTTACCATGACGATACTTTATAATATATTTATTCTTTCACATTGTTTATTGACAAAACATATATCTGATGGAGAAATATAGGTTAGTAAATAAGTTTCGATTCATATTACTTGGTAATTATTTGAGAACAATGAAGGTGTTCGGACAAAAATACTTCCGACCAATCAGGTATCAGGAACCTTTCCGAGCTAAAAGGGCACCCCTTTGAGTCAAGTGCAAATATGCACGGCTAAATAAAATAGACTATAGTTGCATATGTTCACTTTGCTCACCAATATCATCAGTCTAATTTTCAGATTCCCCACATTCTCTTTTGAAAACCTAAGGAATAACTTGTGAGGGTAGTACCAAACGCTAAAAGGAGCAGAGTAGCACAGAGGTTAAGGATTAGTTGCTAGAACAGTGATAACGCGTTCGCCTAGCATTCGCATCGCATCAGAACGATCCCATTCCGGAACTATGATTTTAAGCTTTTTCTGATTAAACTGGAACTGAGATCTGACTCCATTGCTTTAACCTTTACTTGTCTAGTAGCTGGTTAACCACGTGATATGTATAATCAGAATTTACATTTTAAAGCATTTTGAAAGTCTGAAATAATTTTCTTCCAGAGTTATGATATATATATATATATATATATATATATATATATATATATATATATATATATATATATATATATATATATACATATATATATATATATATATATATATATATATATATATATATATATATATATATATATATATATATGTATGTATGTATATATATATATATATATATATATATATATATATATATATATATATATATATATATATATATATATATATATATAATATTTTGCTTTAACTAGAAAATAATCCTTTCTTATGGATAAAACATGATCAATAAGGGAATAAATTCTGCTAAGATATTTGAAAATCTATCCAGTAGGCTACCACGTGAATTTCAATTATGCTATTCTGTCCATCAGCTCCACAAAAAGACTTCTATTAATTTTTGAATTATTATTCTTGGTCAGTAGTTAATTGCACTTACTTATGTCACTGTCACCCAATGGACACGGAGTATATAATCAGCTGAAAAATATGTTCATGTGTTCCAAATTACAAGGGACACTTTTTGGCAAAGTAATAAAACACAAGTTCCATTATCACTTTTTATTAGAGTAAAAATTGAAAGCGTTGGCTCTTTAAGGGTAATATTTAACGAGATCTAACTTGAGGACGGTAATCATTTGAACGCATTTAGTTTCAATGAAGCAATTCATTAGCTGAGGATAATTTATGGATATTAACAGTTTCCAGAAGAACTATCGCCTGGATCGTCCGATTTTACGGGTTGCCAAATGTCGGAATTGGGGGGATAATGACGGAAAATATAGGTCTTTGAAGTGATCTCTATCATTTCAATTTCCGATATCTGTTTTACTCTGTCTGGAGCGAAAAATATTTCCGCATAATTATCAAGGTTAAGAAAATATTTTTTGGCCATATAAATCTGTTTTTAAAGGTTTAAAGGCCGCTCATGAATGGCAGAGACAAGGGACAGAAACAGCGCCCCACCAAGAAGGACAATGCCCAAGACACGACCATATATACATATGATCAGTGCCCAAGCCCCCTATCCAATCAAGCTATATAAATGAGGTCCAGGCAATGTCTGCTGATGACTCAGCAGATAGATTTATAGGCTCCCTCAAGCGCTCCATCCTTAGCTCACAAGGATAGTGGGTTGCAGCAACCAAAGGAACTAACGCGTTTGAGCGGAATTCGAACCCAAGACAAGGACGCTTCCACCAGGCCAGCACAACAGTATAAAGTCTATGTTTTTATATCTGTTGATCTGTATTGCATTTTGAACTAAAACTAACATAGCAAAGTGTAGAAATTATGAGTATTTATTTGATTAATTTGGTGGAGGTTTTGACGGTTTTCGGTACTACATTTATTATTATTATTATTATTATTATTATTATTATTATTATTATTATTATTATTATTATTATTATTATTATTACTTGAAAAGCTACAACCCTAATTGTAAAAGCAGGATGTTGTAAGCCCAGGGGCTCCAACAGGGAAAATAGCCCAGTTAGAAAATAAACAAGGAAAACTAAAACCAGTCGGAATTCTTAAGCAGAACCATTGGCTAAACTGCAAAAATTGATCGCAAGAGACAGTTTCATCTATAAAACAGTTGCATTGGCATATGGGATTCTCACGATTATAAAAGCGAACTTCTTGCTTCACTTATTCATCATGATTTTATTAGGTCATAAAAACTATTTAATGGTCATACTTTTTAAAGCGTCTCTCTCTCTCTCTCTCTCTCTCTCTCTCTCTCTCTCTCTCTCTCTCTCTCTCTCTCTCTCTCTCTCTCTCTCTCTCTCTCTCTCATGGCATCTAAGTGGAGATTTCTAAAGAGCGTGAAAATAACTCGTACCCAAGTATTTATACTTGGCAACTTTCTTTGCAGGAATTATTAGACTAAGTGAATATATATATATATATATATATATATATATATATATATATATATATATATATATATATATATATATATATATATATATATATATATATATATATATATGTGTGTGTGTGTGTGTGTGTGTATATATATATATATATATATATATATATATATATATATATATATATGTGTGTGTGTGTGTGTGTGTGTGTGTATATATATGTAATAATTAGAATAGTTAATACTACATGTTTAAAACAAATGACGTAATATGTCATGTTGGTTGAAGGAGCTAACCCTGGGACTTGCTGTAGTCATTCAAATCGTAAACAGGACATACAATGCAAACCTCAGCAATTTGACATTCTTCTTAACGTCAACACATTGTCTCAAGCGTGTGAAAGTTTGTGACGTCACCGGATGCAGGTGTCTTCCGAGTTTGTGACGTGACTAATATAAACTGAGCATACGATATCTGTGA
The DNA here is from genome assembly GCF_036898095.1 of Palaemon carinicauda. Classification (NCBI taxonomy): domain Eukaryota; kingdom Metazoa; phylum Arthropoda; class Malacostraca; order Decapoda; family Palaemonidae; genus Palaemon; species Palaemon carinicauda. The sequence continues at coordinate 49,505,766 of NC_090740.1, forward strand.
TATCGATAAGTTAGTCAGTTCATATCTATACTTCACCAGAATTGGTCATCTGGACCAACCCAGCTTCCTCCAGTGATGGAGATGTTTAACTCTGTTGTTTTTATAGAATAAATACTTAAAATCTATTAATATGTATTCAGTTATTCATCTACATACATCTGAAACAACACATACTCAATGTGTGCTTATAACAGTAGCACGCCAATAAATGGTGGCAGCGATTAAACTCTAAGATAGCGGTTAAACTCTAAGAATTAGAGAAAAATCTTCAAGACTTAAAATAATAGCTGTAAAACCAGAGAAATATCTTCAAGACTTCAACATAAAAGCTGTAAAACCAGAGAAAGATCTTCATGACTTCAAAATAAAAGCTGTAAAACCTGAGAAATATCTTCAAGAACTCAACATTATCTACATGAATCTACAATTTTGACTAAGTATTATAGTCCAACGAAACAGCTAACATCAACAAATGTTAGAATACAACCTGAATCTTCAATCAACATCCTAGGAAACCCAAGGACTGGCGTTCAACAATTGCAAAACATATCCAGGAAGAACTACATTCAACAAAAAACTCGAACGAGACATCGCTAACAAAACATCAAGAGAGAGAGAGAGAGAGAGAGAGGACATGTCGACATCATATATAAGCTAAGTACAGATTTTTTGAATTCATTCCAGTTTGGGCAGTGAAGTGTAGTTATCACAAGTCGTTAGTCGATTATTACTGGGGTGAGTGAATTGCTAATCTTTGTCAGAGGAAACTCCGAATTTTCATTTAGAATTTTTCTTTCTTTATGCTAATTCCTTTTTCTTTCAGAAATTCTCGGGAAATGTTTTGAGATTAGTAACATTGTTTGGGGAATTTTATTATACATATGCGTTTACGCAGTGGGCGTCTGTACTCATATAGATATTTTGATAGAATTGTAAGGGGTCGAAAAGATAAAAAAAAAAAAAAAATACAGCAGTCATGGCTCCTCCTGTCAGCCCTACCCCTGGACCTAGTGGTGTAGGCCAGACTAATCCTCCTCCAATTGTGACTCTTGTAAATGCCAGGTCAGCAATCCTTCCTTTTCAAGGTCGGGTCAACGGGTTCTTGCCACAAAATGTGGAGTCATGGATTTCATCCGTTGATGCCCATTTAAATGCCAAACAAATCGTAGACCCTTTTGTACAATTACAAGAAGCTAAAAGTTTTATAGATTTTTCTAAGGGGGATGGGAGTACGTATTTAAGAGGTGTTTCATTTGAAGAAGCAGTTACTTGGGATGATTTCAAAGTTAGGTTACGCGCGATCTATGGGGGTGAGGAAGCCTTGGATGTAGTGTTAACGTTATGAAATACACTTAATCAAGCCACTATGAATCGGCTTAATGTTATTGAGAGAGCAGCTCTCATAGCTGATAGGCTTAACGAATATCAGGACATTTTAGGTCATTCCACTTGGGTTACTAACGATAACATCTCCGTGAAAGATTTTTTACGATTAATGTATTTAACTTGCATGACACTTATGTTGCCTGAAGCTTTAGTGCGGTGTTTTGATAAGAAGCTAACGCCTGCAAGTACGGAATTGGATGTCTATAAACAGATAAAGAAACACATGTCCAAGTGTCCAGATCTCGATCCCGTGTTAACTCAAGTTTTTGCAAAAAATTAAACAAAACCACAAACAGTGAACGTAGTTAACAGTCCAGTAGCGGGATTGACGTGTTACAACTGCAAACGTCAAGGTCACATAAGCGCAGACTGCAGAACGAAATTTTGCTCAATTCACAACACTGCAACACATTCTTATAGTCAATGTTACTCGCGGAAGACACAACAATATCCTAGAAATACACAGTCAATTCCACAGTCAGTTCCATATGGAAATAAAAAAAGAAAAATCCTCATTTTAACAATAAGAAGAAACAACCAAATGTCAATGCAGTTCAGAGTCCAACACAAACAAACACTTCTTCAAATATCGCTGAGCCTGGGCCGTCAAACCAGACCTCGCAAGGTCAGAATAATTTTCAGAATGTGTAGAGCAAAGCAAATACCACATAGTTAACTCTAGAGGGGAAGAGAGTGATGTTGGGTCAAGGTCATTCATGTCAACATCAATAGTATTGAATAATCAATTCAGTGTTTTATCAGATAATTGTGAGACAATAGATTTTCCTATGAAACACACGGCCGAATTAAGTAAAACAGTGCATGCTCCCGTAGATTTGCAACGAATTCATACAATAATAAGCCAAAATGAGTTACGGCCAACCTTATATGCTGTAAATTTAGAACACAAATCCTTTACGTTATTTTTTTACTCTGGTAGTCCACGTAATATTATGATTAGAAGACACATCATTTGTTGTTTTCGAACTTTCCGATTGAAAAATCAGGAATTAGACTTTCAGGTATAGGAAATAATGAATTAAACGTCATAGACATAACTCATATTTAGTTCAGAGTCGGTAATCGCACGTTTGCCGATACATTTGTTGTTGTGAAAAACATTAATATGTATCCAGCTGTAATTATAGGATACCCATCTATGGGAAATCAAAACATTATCTCAGCTCCTGCCAAGCACAGCGTGTATATCAAAGGGAAATTCTATAAGTCTTCTAATACCTTAAAATCAGTTTTGGATAAAAAGGAGACGACAAATGTAACCGTAACGTACGTTGAAGAACCAATAACTTGTCTCACTAATAAAGAAATAATATACGCGACCCAGCAGAATTCTCGTTCACCCGTAATATCATCTTGCACGCAATCAATCGAACCAAACATACCTTCGAATTTAATAGTGTAAATAAAGAAAACACTACCGGGATCTGAAATATTAATCCTTTCCGAAACTTTGAAAACTAACGGATTGTCTGTCACACAAGCTATTTATACAGTAGGCTCACATCAGCAATGTAATATCGAAGTCTGTAATCATTTAAATAACACTTTAGTAATTCACAAAAATCAACATATCTTGGATGTAGAAGTTTATAAACATCGTATTCTTACCGTTGCTGAAATCAATCACTCTCAATCAGTTGCGGATGAATCCCTTTTGCGATCTATTAAAAATAAAATCAGTAAGGACATTCAAGACGAAGAAATTCAGCAGAAAATTTTTGAACTTTTAACTAAATATTAAGATGTCTTTTCCACTACGGATGGATCCTTAGGAAAAACAGATGTGATCGAGCATCAAATAAGGTTAAAGGACAAGCAGAAAATTATATATGTACCCTCGTACAGACTTCCTATGAAATTCCAGAATGAAATAAATGATGAAGTAGGTAAAATGTTAGAGGAAGGAGTCATTAGAAAATCAAACAGCCCTTATAATTTTCCTTTAGTAGTTGTAACGAAAAAAGATCGAACATGGCGTATCTGCGTCGACTTTCGTCGTCTAAACGAGGAAACGATCCCTGATCGATTCCCAGTGCCATGTACTGACGATATTTTGTCTTTGTTAGGTCAGAATAAATATTTTACCAGTTTGTAGTTACTTAAAGGCTTTCACCAGATATCATTAGAAGAAGATAGTATCCCATACACAGCCTTCAGCACAGCCAGAGGACATTATGAATTTTTACGGATGCCTTTTGGTTTACGTTGTGCTCCTATAACATTTACAAGAATGATTAACATAGTGTTTGGAGACTTGTTAGGGGATATATTGCATGCCTATATGGATGATCTCGTAATCTTTTCCAACACCTTAGAAGAACATCTACGTAAGTTAGAACTAGTACTACAGAGATTAAGACAACATAACTTAAGGGTAAAGATTAGTAAGTGTGAATTTTTCAAAACAGAATTAATATATTTGGGTTTCATGGTGTCAAGCCAAGGTCTTAAAGTAGTCCATGATAAGGTGTCGGCTATACGTAATTTTCCCATACCTACTACTGTCAAGGGAATACAGCAATTTATGGGTTGTAGTGGATATTACAGGCGTTTTATACACAACTATTCAATAATAGCCGCTCCTTTAACTGATCTTACGAAGAAGGGCGTAGATTTCATATGGTCTGAGCAACATCAACAGGCGTTTAATACTTTGAAAGATGAACTGTGTAGTTCTCCTATCTTAAAATTTCCTGACTTCGGTAAGGAATTCTTCATTGCAACAGACGCATCAGACTTAGGAGTAGGAGGGGTATTGCTTCAGCAATATGATAAACAATTTTTCCCGATAGCTTTCTATTCTCGAAAATTGAGAACTTCCGAAAGTAAATATGCATTAATAGACAAGGAAGGACTAGCTATTGTTAATTCGCTAGTGCATTTTAAGTTCATAATTTACGGTTATCCCGTTAAGGTTCTTACTGACCATAAACCACTAACAGAGTTCTTTAAAGGCTTCAATCACAGCCCTAAACGAACTCGGTGGCATTTGATCATTCAAGATTTTGGCGCAAGAATCGGGTATTTACCTGGGAAAGCAAATATCATTGTGGATGCATTATCACGCAACCCCGTGTCATCTTGTACGGAGCCTTTAGCTGAATTAATAGATATATCAACATCCATGCCTATTGTAAAAACAATATCTGAACAAGAAGATTTAGGCTGGAGTGCTGAATTGTTACAGACTGAGCAAAGAAAAGATCAGAAAATAGAAACAATTATAAATGCTTTGAAAGGCAATCATAAAGAAAAGGAATATATCAAGTATAAGCAGCAGAATTATATAATCAAAGATAATATTCTGTGTAGGACTGTGACAAGGAAAACCCGCAATACACCACAGGTAACTAACGACCAGGTAGTAGTACCAATCTCACTTATTTCCACTGTCCTGAATTGGTTGCATTCAAATCCATTATATGGACACCCTGGGTTCTCATTAATGTCACAGAAAGCCAAATCATTGTTTTATTGGCATACAATCCTTACATATATAAAAAGACACATAGCTAATTGTCGCACATGTCAGGAAAACAAAGGGCATACGAAGACACCTGTCAGCCTAGGAGCTTATCCTGTGCCCAAACAACCCTTTGAAAGAATACATTTAGATTTGTTAACAGGATTTTACGAGTCAGACAGAGGAAATAAGCACCTCTTATTAATTATAGATGCTTTAACTCGATATACAGGACTAATAGCGCTTAAAACTAAAACTGCGATTGAATGCGCTAGGAAGTTTTACGAGTGTTACATTTGTAAACATGAAATTCCACACATGATAATCTCAGACTCGGGTGGTGAATTTAATAATCACTTTCTTACCTCATTGTGTGAATTCCTCAACATAAAGAAAATAAATTCCATGATATATCACCCAGAGTCGAATGGGCTAGTGGAAAGAGCAAACGGGAAGATATTGAATATATTGAGGGTAACATTAGGGGGATCAGACCCCAACTGGGATATTGCAATACCGGCGGCACTGAGTACTCTGAATCATTCATATCATATATCAATTAAAATGTCACCGCATGAAGCATTGTATGGTACCCCAGTTAGAACACCTTTCCATGTATTAACGCCTACAACTAATCTATCAAATCCTTTAAAAGAATGTATAAATGCAAGTATAAGTCGATATGATATCCTTCGAAAGAATTTAGAAGAATCACAAATCACAATGAAAAGGAATCATGATAAAATAGCGAAACCAACTAAAACATATACCGTGGGTGATAACATCTATATTCAAATCAATGTACGAAAAGGGCTCAATTATAAACTAACACCTAAGTTTGAAAGCCCATTTAACATTTTGGAAACATTAACGGCCAATAGGTTTAGAATTCAAAACGTAGCCCAACCCACGGATGAGAGAATAGTACCATTGGCTCACATAAGAAATTAAAAAGAAAAGAGAGGAAAAGAAGTGAAGGAAAATTTTGTTTTGTTTTATATGATTAAAAGTTTTCTTTTTAATACAGGAGTAATTACGTATATTTTTTCTCGTTACAGGTTTCCAAGATGAATTTTTTGTTGTTGGGAGTGATATTGTTCGCTCAGACATTTTTCTCGTATGGGATGAGCTCTAAGACTGAAAATATATATTTTAAATATGGCAATATAGTTGAAAGACAAGAAGACATTTTTATTACATCAACTAACGTAATTGTCGAAGTGCATATGCAAGCAATTTTTCTTCAAGAGAATGATGTCACTAGCTTAAGAACCGCCATTTCAAGGTTTTCTGCATCATTGGATGAGTTGCATAGAAGACATTTTCATTTTACTACAGAGAGTTTGCTTGGATCAACATTAAAAGTTGCAGAGATGCTATCTGATGACTTGAAAAATAAGACTGGCGAGACAGGATCTTTGGCTTATGACCTTTCGATGTGGACTGTAGGACACGAACATAAAGAAAGACGGAATCCGTTTATTTATGCTACATTAAGCATCTTTGGGTCTGTTGCAAGTTTAGGTTTAGGACTTTCCAATCGTCTTAAAATTAGTAATCAAAATAAGAAAATTAAGTTCTTGACTCATAAAGATGAATTGATTATGTCAGAACTAAGGAATCAGTTAGCTTCAAACAATAAAATTATGGATTTATTAAATGAACATTCAGATAATATCGTTCAAATTATGGAAGTACAGGATTTGTTGGCAACATTAACGTATTATGATTCAAAGATAGATCACATACATAACAGAATTACACATTTCATTGAAAAATCCAAGGATTATGTAGAAGCTATCACGTTAGCAACTAAAGGTGTATTGTTGCCCCATTTGTTGCCTATAAGTTACTTAAAGTTAATTCTGGAGAACGGAAGGGATAAACTAGGCTATGTTCCTTTGTTAGACGAACATAGGTTAGAATTTTATTACAGCCTAATTACAGTAAACGTAGATAATAACAAGATTATGATTACAATTCCCTTTGATTCTTCTGATGCCTGGCAATCTTACAGGATATCACCATTTCTGACTTTCATGACGAATAACTCAAATCCAGTAATATCCAGTTTGACAGGACACGTATTGATTTCCCAAGACAAGGAAACATATACGGTCATTAAAGACTTAAATCAATTAACTCACTGTTCAGACGCAATGGATAGAAAAATATGTAGAGCTGACTCATTTGAATTCCATAAAAACTTAATGGATTCATGCGAGTTAGGTATAGTGCTAGACGGTGCTCTCTCCCATACAAGTGAAAATTGTCTGGATAAGCTTTATCCCTTTGACAATAATGAGTTCAATTGCAGACTGAACAATGGCTCGTGGATACGATACGACATGGACGGCTTCAATGTATCATGCCCTGACGGATCCACGTCCTTCACCCATATCTTCGTCGCAGCAGATGGTTGTGTCGGGACTTCCCCGAATTCCATGGTGACTGGTCTACGGACAATCATCAGAGAACGAGCCTACTTCGCGAACTTCACGTGGACCTCTACAATGCCAGCACTTCCTCTCCCGTACAACGGACATGTGGCAAAGCGGTTGATGAAACTTACCGAAAGGGACCACCTGTCACCGACTTATAAGGAAATTCTTCACCCCATACTACTAGCTGGATTGAGTATCACGGTGGTGATATTTATCGCCGTGAACATCCTTGTTTGGCGTAGGTTACGGCAGAGCAAGCAGCTAAAAAGGAACGATTCGCCTAGCCCCGACAATACACCCTATTTGATTCAATTCAAAGCCGTTTGAGTGGCCACCTCATTCGCTAAAGGAGTAATTTGTCGGGAAGAGTTTGTATGAAAAGCTGATTAGTACGCTAGTAATATGTAATTAAAGAAATTTTCTACATTTGCATTGTTAAAAATACATTTAAAACAACATTTAAAAAAAAAAGATATAAATCATTTTTTCTCTCGGCATCTAATGAAAATATATAAGACGGAATGTTAAAAAAGAAAAGAGAAAAAAAATAAAATATATAACAGAATCTATGGGCATGTAATAAAATATATCAGCCCTATATATATATATATATATATATATATATATATATATATATATATATATATATATATATATATATATATATATATATATATATATATATATATGTACGAAACCGTGGTACGTGTACGTACCAGGAATTCGTGTTTGTGCACTAAAAATTGAGTATTATGTTTCTGACAAAGGTAACAATTATTCTTTATCAAGTTACCGAATCATATGTAAGTCAGAAGTTTTTTTTTTTGGTACCATATAATCATTTGCTAGCAATGTACCATATATATGATCTTGGTTTTATCATGCATTTTTCTTTTTGCTTTGGTAATATCTTTTTTATATGCATTATTGTTATTGTTTTTTAATGTGCCTATTTGGACATTCGTCCTCGGTTGATTATGGCTAAAGTTAAACAAAGAATATTACGTATGTCCAGTCACACCTAATAACCATGTTTTGGCTTGTTGTTAAATTTTTGTAAAAAAAAAAAAAAAAAAAAAAAGAATTGAGATAGCTGGCCGAGCTAATGTAATAATTAGAATAGTTAATATTACATGTTTAAAACAAATGACGTAATATGTCATGTTGGTTGAAGGAGCTAACCCTGGGACTTGCTGTAGTCATTCAAATCGTAAACAGGACATAAAATGCAAACCTCAGCAATTTGACATTCTTCTTAACGTCAACACATTGTCTGAAGCGTGTGAAAGTTTGTGACGTCACCGGATGCAGGTGTCTTCCGAGTTTGTGACGTGACTAATATAAACTGAGCATACGATATCTGTGATATCGATAAGTTAGTCAGTTCATATCTATACTTCACCAGAATTGGTCATCTGGACCAACCCAGCTTCCTCCAGTGATGGAGATGTTTAACTGTTGTTTTTATAGAATAAATACTTAAAAACTATTAAGATGTATTCAGTTATCCATCTACATACATCTGAAACAACACATACTTAATGTGTGCTTATAACAGTAGCACGCCAATATATACACACATATATATATATATATATATATATATATATATATATATATATATATATATATATATATATATATATATATATATATATATATATATATATATATATGTATGTATGTACATATATATATATATATATATATATATATATATATATATATATATATATATATATATGTATATATATATATATATATATATATATATATATATATATATATATATATATATATATATAAACATGTCTTTCTATATATACTGGGTATTCAGATAAGGACAAGTGCTGTTCATGATCTATCTTTTGCTACAACTAATACACACTCTAAATATACACATAGACGATTACGTACACATACACATGTACAAGCATATATATATATATATATATATATATATATATATATATATATATATATATATATATATATATATATATATATATATATATATATATGTATATATATATATATATATATATATATATATATATATATATATATATATATATATATATATATATATATATATATGTATGAACATATATCACAAGCACACGTGATTTCAATCAATGTAAATATCACCCACGAACGGCATTTAATACCGAATTCTATCTTGGGAATATATATCCACTCGGAATTCATTTTATGGTAACAGCGTCTGGCCGGGTGGAGATTCGAACCCACACCCGTGTGGCTGTAAACTATGCCTACAGTGACTCTACCGAGTGAGCTACCAAGAGAGATAAAAGTTTATGACCAATCTCCGTACATATTCCTGTCGAATTCAGGAATCTGTTCATAGACTTGAAATAAACCCATCTCGACCATGATAGCTGAATCGTGAGTTTGTAACACGTGGTTATTTTAAATGAACATATCACAAGCACAGGTGATTTCAATCAATGTAAATATCACCCACGAACGGTATTTAATACCAAATTCTATCTTGGGAATATATATCCACTTGGAATTCATTTTATGGTAACAGCTTCTGGCCGGGTGGAGATTCGAACCTACACCTGTGTGGCTGGAAACTATGCCTACAGTGACTCTACCGAGTGAGCTATCAAGAGAGATAAAAGTTTATGACCAATCTCCGTACATATTCCTGTCGAATTTAGGAATCTGTTCATAGACTTGAAATAAACCCATCTTAACCATGATAGCTGAATCGTGAGTTTGTGTATATATATATATATATATATATATATATATATATATATATATATATATATATATATATATATATATATATATATATATATATATATATATATATATATATATGCGTCTGTATGTTCGTTTTACGTTTCGTTTGTTATCTTGAAGGATACATTCTGTTATCTTTCTAGTTCATCTATTATCTGTCATCCTCATTTTATATCCTGCCAAGGTCCATTTGATTTTCGTACATGTTATTAGAATATTCTCAGCTCCAGTTTGCTGTCGTATCCATGTTGCTCTTTTCCTTTCTCTTAGTCTTATTCCCATCATAATACTTCCCATAGCTCTTTAAGTTGTAACTAACATATGTTCTAAGGCTTTATCAAGGCTCTTAGCCTCTGATTCATTAATCAGTACTTGTAGAACTACCTGATCAAATACTCTTTATACAAATGTTCCGATCATGTTCTGAAAAGTACATAGAATTTTACATTGAAAATAAGTCTATCAGATTACTCTATCACGAAAACGAACCTGGAACATTTCTTAGTGGAAATAAAAGATAAACATTGATATGAGAGGAAAATACGCAAGCGCCAAAAATACGTCAATACGTCAATTTTTCTAATTTTTTAAAAACATTTTCGAAATTATCAACCTTCAAAGAAACTAAGTAGAGGAATGTCATCGAGTATAGCTCTCCTGTAAAGAACAGAAAATTTAAATTATTCATATCATATGTAATAAAATGAATACATTTCTAAATTTTTTAACACGTATTTTAAATCATCAGGCTTCAATGAAACTAGATAAAGGAATGTGATCGAGTGGAGCTCGCCTGTAAAGAACAGAAAATTTAAATTTTTCATATCATATGTTATATAATGAATATATATTAGAATTTTTTAACACGTATTTTAGATCATCAGACTTCAAAGAAACTAAATAAAGGAAAGCAATTGAGAGGAGCTCCCCTGTAAAGAACAGAAAAATTTAAATTAGTCATACCACATGTACTAAGATGGATATATTTCTAAATTTTTCAAAACTTATTTGAAATCACCAGTCTTCAAAAACACTGAATAGAGAAACCAATACAGAGCAGCTTCCCTGTAAATAAGAAAACATATAATTTAGTCACACCATATATATTGAAATTAATATATTTCTAATTTGTTTAAACGTAATTGAAATCATCAGCCTTCAAAGAAGCTAAATACAGGCAAGTGATCGAGAGAAAGCTTCCCTGCAAAGAGAACTTGAACCAAAGGCAGGTTGATAACTTGAACCAAAGGCAGGTTGAATCCAATCAGATACTTCGTATTTAGGTACAAAATGTGTATAAATATTTTTTTTTTTTCATTAATACACTTGCTGCAATCAGTTATATATTGGAAAACCCTTTTAGATTATACCCAAAAAAGCAAATAACCTCCGAACAAGGAACTGTTTTGAATAGAAGAATGGATACATCCATTTTTTTACTTTAAAATATAAAAATAAATTAGCAAGGAAAAATAGGTTTGTGGAATTTTATCCTATTTCAAATAATAGTAGATATGCATCTCAGCATATTTTTTTTAAATGGCACATAAATATACACAGCGTTTTGCTGAATAAACATTTAAGTGTTTTTATAGCTATAACTAATAACCTAATTTCTTTACTTACAATATATTAGCCTGGTACTCTAGAAATAGGTCTAAAGAATTATACTACTACTACTACTACTACTACTACTACTACTACTACTACAACTACAACTACTACTACTACTACTACTACTACTACTACTACTACTAATAATAATAATAATAATAATAATAATAATAATAATAATAATAATAATAATAATAATAATAATGAGGTTTATAGGCTCTTATCGGATTACCTTAATTACAACCAGCAAGTTAAACCGTAAAAATAAGGATATACGGATTATAAAACTTGTTATTTGAAATATTTATTTTGGTATTGAAATAATTATTGTCAAACTATTTCCTCCCTATGGCTATACATGGTATCTGTAGTAACCCCTTTTTCTAAAAACTCCTGTCTTCATCCCAATACTTGCTTCGAGGTCACGTTTCATCTCCTACTCAAGGGTGTCTGAAATTGCCCTTTTGTTAATACTTCCTTTTATTGTTTTACTTTATTTTTTCATATTGAGGCAGAGCCACCTTGAGTGTTTTATTTTTTTCCATTTTATATAAAATTTTATTTCATGAATTATTGGATCAGTATTTAAAAAAGAAAGAAAGAAAAAAAATATCACTTTTTTTATGTAGAATCAACATGAATATGTTGCAATATATATTTTTGTGTGAAGAAATATAGCCGATATTTGCAGTATATGTACGCTCATCCCACCACTTTTAATTAGAACGCTGAATTAATTCAGGAAAGTATACTTCACGAACCTAATTAATTCCATCAGTAGATTATCATGCCAAAATAATGTCATTAGCAGACAGTGCAAAGCACCTTGCAAAGGGCATTCGAAATCAGTTAATTAATAGTTATTAAATTTATATTCAAGTAAATCATTATTTATAAAAAAAAAAATATTTATTTGAATATTATTAAGGTAAAAAATTAGCAACTCATGGTAGATATTCACCGACTTCAGCTTCTTCATCTCTCTCTCTATTTTTTTTTTGTTAGAATAAACCTATTCGTTTTATTTAGATTTAGCACATACTTGAGTCGTTTTCAGCCTATCTGCCACAGCAAGCTACCTGTAAGGAGAAACCAGCATTGCGTGGCCTGGCAAGCTTCCGCTAAGACCTCAGAGAAATAAACAATATATATATATATATATATATATATATATATATATATATATATATATATATATATATATATATATATATATATATATATATATATATATATATATATATATATATATATACATATATATATATATATATATATATATATATATATATATATATATATATATATATATATATATATATATATATATATACATGTAAGTATGTATATATATATATATATATATATATATATATATATATATATATATATATAGATACATATATATATATATATATATATATATATATATATATATATATATATATATATATATATATAAATAATCTTCCTTCGTGGCCGAATGGGTTAGTCACTGTCTATATAAGCTTGCCGACCAGGGTTCGATTCCCGGCCGGAGCCAAGCTCTTGTCTTTGTGAGATTTCGCCTGGGGCTCTGATCCCGAGGTCGTTAAGAGAATCCAGACATTAATATATCAAAATATATATGGCTTATTTGAATATGAAAAAACACGTAAAAATGTGCAAAATTTATCATATATATATATATATATATATATATATATATATATATATATATATATATATATATATATATATATATATATATATATATATATATATATATATATATATATATATATGATTATATCTAACATTTGTGACTTTGATAGATGAAAATATGAACTACAATGGCCTTTCATATTCAATTTTACCTCGGGAATATATATTTCCATAGAATATAATTTTATGATAGATTCTTCTGACCAGGCAAGGGTTCGAACCCATGCCTATGAGTCAAACCATTGCTAGCAGTGTTTCTCCTTAATGAGTTATCATGATAAGCATAGAAATATTACAAGTTCACTGCACAATTTCTGTCGAAATTAGGAATTATGTTCTTATACTTGAAAAAACCCATCACTACCTTGATAGCTGAATGATGAGTTTGCAACCCCTTACTATTTATAATGAGTTTTTATCACTAACATTCGTGAATTTTATAGATGTAAATATCAACCACAAATAAGGGTTGTGGTGACGTATGCAGTAACGTCCCCGACTGGTGAACGCCAGACTATGGTTCGAGTCCCGCTCAATCTTGTTATTTCTTTTGATCGTTGCAACCTCTCTATCCTTGTGAACCAAAGATGTATGGTTTGGGGAAGGCTATAGATCGATCTGCTGAGTCATCAGCACCCATTTCCTAGCCCTCCCTGGTCCCAGCTTGGATAGAGAGGGGGCCTGGGAGCTGATCATATGCATATATAGTCAGCCTCATGGGCATTGTCCTGCTTGACAGGTCAATGTCACTGTCCCTTGCCTTTGACATGCATGAGCAGCCATTAAACCTATAAATGCCATTTAATATCGAGTTCTACCTTGGGAATATAATCCAATGAAAACTCCTTTATGATAAAGGCTTCAGGTTTGGCAAGAACTTGAACTAATATTTTATAGGCAGCTGTTGTACGACACAGTCCAAAGAGACCGTTAAAAAAAAACACAAGGACATCAAATGTGAAATAACTGGAAATTCATCAAAATTCATACATTTTTCTTCTCATTTTATCTGCTCTGATATTCGTCTAACTTTTCAGCTTCCAAAGGACATAACTTACCATGCTGAGAATAAGGAATGAAGGACTCCATAAACATATCAAGCGGTTGCGATAATTTATAGGACCTGATAATTTCCGGGATGAAATATGTGCGAACCATCACATAAATGAAAGATGGATGTCAGCGAGAACAATATGGAATAAGGTTAGAGAGAGAGAGAGAGAGAGAGAGAGAGAGAGAGAGAGAGAGAGAGAGAGAGAGAGAGAGAGAGAGAGAGAGAGAGAGTACAAAAGTAGGTTAACATGATTTACAGCACTGTGAATATAATAATAATTATAATATTAACGAAGCACAACCTGGGCAATCTCGGTATTTTGTTTTTGAGTCATGCGGTCCACGTATCACATACCACTTTAAAAAGCCCAGCGGGCTACGGAGAGGCATTTTCTGTCTTATCCAAAAATTGTTTTAAGAATTTTTAAAACCTTTCTATCATTTGAAAATATTTTGATACCTTTCTATTCTGCTGCTTTCTGATTCGTTGACTAAAGTTGACCTCCTTCGATTCTGGCTTCCGTGATAAATTCAATTTGCTAGGTTGTGGTGGCCGATGTGGTAATGTCCCTGACTGGTGAACGGCTGCTGGGGTTCAATTCCCGCCCAAACTCGTTGGATTCTTTGGTCGGTGCATCTTCACCATCCTTATGAGCTAAGGATGGGGTTTTTGGGGATCCTATAGATCTATCTGCTGAGTCATCAGCCCTCCTTTTCCTAGCCTGGGTGGAGAGGGGGCTTGGGCACTAATCATATGTGTATATGGTCAATCTCTAGGGCATTGTCCTGCTCGATAGGGCAATGTCACTGTCCCTTGCCTCTGCTTTTCATGAGTGGCCCTTAAACCATTTCCCTTTCTTATACGTTGTTAGAATATCTTCTACTTCAGTTTGCGTATGTTTCCATATTGCTCCTTTTCTCTCTCTTAATGTTATAATTATTATAGTTTCCACAGTCATTTGATTTGTATAGAGAGAGAGAGAGAGAGAGAGAGAGAGAGAGAGAGAGAGAGAGAGAGAGAGAGAGAGAGAGAGAGAGAGAAATGTTGTAGTAAAGAAATACTATATGAAAAAAAAGTGGAAAACAATACCAATTTTCTCGAAATACGTCTAGTCAGAGTCTTTTTGTATGTCTGTCTCT
>NC_090740.1:49548865-49551365 GCF_036898095.1 Palaemon carinicauda
TGAGAAATTAAAAAATAATAGTATGTAAGACATTCAAGGCAACTCAATTTGTATTCATTATCAGGGTACAAAGTTTTTTTAATGCGGTTATGATTAATTTTGCAGTTTTTCAATAATTGGATATCATGGCCTTTTAGTTAATGTCCACGTGCGAGAGGATACTGATCGAATTTTATTTTTTTATGATTTTTGAATATCAAACTTCCAAAATTAACATTCTCTGTTGGATTTACAGCAATGCTTATGATTCTCTCTCTCTCTCTCTCTCTCTCTCTCTCTCTCTCTCTCTCTCTCTCTCTCTCTCTCTCTCTCTCTCTCTCTTAAACACACACACCAATTAACTATTTATGTGTTGTGAATGCTCTTTTTATTTATTATCACTTTTAAGAATGGTGTTGCTATATCTTTTGTCCTTAACTGCAATATCAGTTTACTGTCATAAGTAGAGTTAAACACGTCTGTTAAGGACCTTTTCATGCTTATCTTTTACAAATCTAAAGCCTGTTATCATCATATTTTTCTTATATTTTCTTCACCTTCCCATTTAAATTTCGCCTTTACTAGGCGGATACATTGAGGACATAAAACTATAAGAATCTGATTAATTAAACCTTTAGTAAAATGGAAAGTATAAAGTAAAAGAGGAGAAAGAAATAGATAAATTGTGAGATAGGATCAACTGATATTCCTTTTGGCTTAATTAATAACGTACGTCTGAAATTACTGACAGATCTTTGTCAGACATCTATAACGTTTACAACGGTTCCTGAAGTCTAACATTACTGTCAGATCTTTGCTCAGACAGATGTTGTTATTATTATTATTATTATTGTTATCATTATTATTATTATTAGTAGTAGTAGTAGTAGTAGTAGTAGTAGTAGTAGTAGTAGTAGTAGTAGTAGTAGTAGTATTATGCCAAGTGACCAAAAAAAAAAAAAAGACAGTATATAAGGACATTACTAATAGTGAAATGAAAAAAAATATATATAATTGAAGATTCTGACTAAAACATATCCAACCTATTATGGTCACAAAGATCAATTAAATAATTTTTTGCATATTATTATAAATTGGGAAGTGTAAAGCACATAATTGAAAAAGACTGGCAAACTATAGTTGCGGCTCTCACAAATTACGTTGTTGTTCGACTAATTAGTTTAACCTTAAATCAGGCTGTCAAAGAAATTAAGCTCTGTTTAAATATATCACTCAAAGGTTATCGGTGAAAAAACGTTGGTGTTCTGGGTAACCAGCCTTTAACTAATCCTGTAACTAACATCAGACTTTTGTGTAATACAGAGTTTTTTCGAGATTCACTTTTTAAATTAAAAAAAAAGAGATAATTATAGTTTTAGTTGACGAAGTATCAATATGTTCCTCTGTATATTTTGCCATCTGCTTAGCATCTTTTTCTTTCAATGAAAGTAATTTTATAGTTTTTAAGATCAAATCTGTTACCACATATATCACCAGAACTCAACCTGAAGTTATTTTCAGTGATTCGAGCAACCTGGAGGCATTTTCAACGTTGTAGTAGATGTACAGTGAATGCAAGTGGTGTTATACCTTTTTATTTCAGCCCTCTGAAAGCAATGTCAAATTTTAGATTAAGGTAACAAATACACACACACAAAAAAAAAATGTGGTTTGTAACTTACATATGAAAATGTAGTTTAGAAGTTAGTCGCAATGTGTATTCCGTAAATTTGTGGAAAGTATTAATTAAGATTTAGACAATAAAGAAGATAATAAAATTACATAAACATATCATGAGCTACAGAAAATAGCAATTTTTTTCTCAACAACCTAGTAATTGGAGGTTCTTTACAAGATTATCATAGCTTGAAAGACGAAGATAAAGTTCCCATAGTTGTGACTAATAAAAAGAGGGCTATTGAAAATAGAAACATTTGTAAAATATTATCCACGAGAAAACATACGAAATGGAAGCTTACATGGACGAAAATATTCGTAAAAATGACGTGTACAACAACAACCTGGTAGTTTATCAAGTCATAAGTATAAGAAAGGGTGCTACGTGTATTTTCAAGGCCAATATCGTAAAATTATGGCTAGTTAAAGGAGTGATCGTCGTTGTATAGATAGTAGGTTGGCAAGGGCACCATCCCGTTGAAATACTACTGCTAGAGGGTTGTGAGGTCCTTTGATTGTCTACACAGAACGACATTGCATCCTTCTCTCTGGTTAAGGTTCGTTTTCTCCTTGCCTACACATACACTGAATTCTCCTTTTCTCAAAGGGTTAACTACTGCATTGTAATTGTTCAGTGGCCTCCTTCCTCTCGGTAAGGGTAGGAGACACTCTGTAAGCAGCTAATCTAGGAGAAGGACACTCCGAAATCAAAAACATTATTCTCTAGTCTTTTGTAGTACCATAACCTCTGTACCATGGTCTTCCACTGTCTTGGGTTAGAGTTCTCTTGCTTGGGGGTACACTCGGAAACTCTATCCTATCTTATTTTTCTTTCTCTTGTTTT
>NC_090740.1:49556365-49558865 GCF_036898095.1 Palaemon carinicauda
AATCTCCAATGCTGTACAGAAATCCCTTGATTGTGGTCAGGAAGTTCGTATGATTGGCCTTGATTTTAGTGCTGCTTTTGACCGTGTTAATCATGAGGCCCTTGTTTTCAAACTGAAACAGTTGGGAGTGGGTGGGTCGTTTCTTAGCATTATTATTGATTTTTTAAGTAATAGATCTCAAAGAGTTGTTGTTGATGGGCACTATAGTGAGTATAGGAATGTGATATCCAGTGTTCCACAGAGTAATGTTCTTGGCCCATGACTTTTCCTTCTATATACAGATGACACGTGGTTTGGCCTAGAAAAAAAGCTCGTTGCATATGCAGATGATGCTATTCTCTTTGCATCAATTCCTTCCCCTGAATGTAGATCTGGGGTTGGTGAATCGTTTACTAGAGATTTAGCTAGAATTAGTGCATGGAGCAAATTATGGGGTATGAAGTTGAATCCTAACAAAACTCGAGGTATGATTGTAAGTAGGTCAAGGATGGTGGCTCCTCAACATCCGGATCTCAGTATTGATAATGTTTCTTTAAATTTTGATGACTCTTATAAAATTTTAGGCGTGATTCTAGACAGCAAATTTCCTTTTGAGAAACTCATTAGGTCTGTGTCTTTAATTGCAAAAAAATTGGCTTATTGAGAAAGTATTACAAGATTTTCGGTGATCAATCTATTCTGAAGGAGTGTTTTAATTCTTTCATTCTACCTTGTTTTGAGTATTGTTCTCCTGTCAGGTGTTCAGCTTCTGATTCTTATGTTAATTTGTTGGACAGAAAGTTTACGGTCTATTATATTTCTTATTCCTAATCTAGATATTAATCGTTGGCACCGTCGTTCAATTAGTTCATTATGTATGTTGCATAAGATTTTTCATAACTCTGACCATCATTTACATTCAGATCTCCCTGGACAATTCTATCCTGTTCGTAATACTTGGCAGGCAGTTAAATCTAATAGCCAGGCTTTCTCTGTCATGAGGCTCAATACTACACAGTACTTTAGAAGTTTTATTCCAGCTGTTACCAAGTTGTGGAATGATCTTCCCAATCGGGTAGTTTAATCAGTAGAACTTCAAAAGTTCAAAGTTGGAGCAAATGTTTTCATGTTGACCAGGCTGACATGAGTCTTTTTTATAGTTTATATATGACATATCTGTTTTTGACGTTGTTATTAGTTTATATAGGACATATCTGTTTTGACGTTGTTACTTCTTTTATAATGATTTATTGTTAATTTGCTGTCATCATTTATATATTTCCTTATTTCCTTTCCTCACTGAGCTCTTTTTCCCTATTGGAGCCCTTGGGCTTATAGCATCTTGCTTTTCCAACTAGGGTTGTAGCTTGGCTAGTAATAATAATAATAATAATAATAATAATAATAATAATAATAATAATAATAATAATAATAATAATAATAATCTTTAGTTAAAATCTAATTCCCAAATTCACACACTTTTCACAGCTTGCCAACATTTATTTTTCATTTTCATTTGGTACATTCTTAATCCAACTACATCGGTGGCTTGCTTTTATTTCAAAATTTCCAAGGATTTACAACTACGACTCTACTAAGAGCGGAAATTTACTTGATAGATATTATATATAAGAATAAAGTAATCGATCGTTTTTCTTTCTATTATTTTATTGTTACAAATATCTATGGATTTTTCAAAATCTTTCATCGATTTCTTGCAAAAAAATAATCCACATTTATTTTGGGTATTGGGGCCAAAGGAAAAATAACTTTCTATAATATAGTAAACATCTTATTTTCAATTTTGTTTTATTAAGATATGTGAAATTGTTATGTCTTGAGTTTCCATTTGAAGGTCGATAAGTCTAGTTTTGAGAAATCGGTCTCCAAAGTTTTACTGAGATATATTTTGCTTGTCTGCCTATATATTTGCTTTTCCAACATTTCGAGTGTTTTATGACATATTTGATATGCTATGTCATTGTATTATCAGTTATTACTTTATACATATTGCCTTGCCTCTTATGTATTTTTTATCCTAGTCTCCATCTTTTCTATCTCTTTATACCATCGTTTCTTTTTATCTTCATCTTCGTGTAGTTGTTTCTCTCTTTCTCTAAGGAAACGCCGATGTTACATACATTTTCTTAGTCTCAGCAAAGTTTCTCATGAACAAAGATTTATTTAAAGCCAGGAGAAAGAAAATATATAACTGCAAAATGAAAAGACAGTCAAAACACGGGAGAGGTTGCAATGGTACTTCTCCCAAGGTCCATTCCTGAGCTGCTACTGTCAGTCAATCATATAATTTCTTCTTCACTCACCTCTACGTTATTGCCAAAATGTAGTTGCCTAATACTTCAATTAGATAGTCTTCTTTGAAAGCTGAATTGAAATTACTAATTATATACTTAAGTTATCATAACATTATACAAAAAATGCAAGTTTCTCAATTATAGTAGGGTTAAGTTTCTGGCTTGTAATTCCAAAACTTTTGCGAATTTTTCAATAGAATTTCCCG
>NC_090740.1:49563865-49566365 GCF_036898095.1 Palaemon carinicauda
TTGCACTAAGTGCAAGCGATGAATGTTTTATCCAACTATGTTTAGCATAGCCATCTATTATTATTTAGAATTAACTTGCAGCATAACATTTTCTATTTTATAATTTTTATTTAATGTTTTTGTTTATATAATTAACAACCTCCAAGTATGTTTAGTTTTATTTCCTTATTTATTTGTAAATCCACTCACGGATCATTCACATTATAATAGTCTACAATTTATTACGATGTTTATTCACATCTTTAAACTATAGATAATATTCATGAAGGAAAACTCTCTCTCTCTCTCTCTCTCTCTCTCTCTCTCTCTCTCTCTCTCTCTCTCTCTCTCTCTCTCTCTCTCTCTCTCTCTCTCTCCTCAACGGTTTTTTACTCTCCTTGAAAGAAAAGTTCCTGGATATTATGGAACAAAATTCATGAAGAATTTTTCTTTATAATGGTTTTCATCTATCGATAACTTTAAACTTTTCTTAAAGTATTTCATTTTCCTCTTTTTCCTCTCCTCACTGGGCTATTTTCCCTGTTGGGGCCCTTGGTCTAATAGCATCTTGCTTTTCCAACTATGGTTGTAGCTTAGCAAGTAATAATAATAATAATAATAATAATAATAATAATAATAATAATAATAATAATAATAATAATAATAATAATAATAATAATAATACAGCACCGGATGGACCTAACTGATATCCTTATGTACATTTATTTATTTTCTTATTTTCTTTCCTCACTGGGCTATTTTCCCTATTGGAGCCCTTGGGCTTATTGCATCTTGCTTTTCCAACTAGGGTTGTAGCTTGGCTAATAATAATAATAATAATAATAATAATAATAATAATAATAATAATAATAATAATAATAATAATAATTATAATAATGAAAGGGATAACGTTATTTTTTTCTGATGAAATACAATATATCTAATTCTATTCAGATTTCTTGTCAGGGGTTACTTTTACTCTATCCTTATTTCTCATCAGTAAGAACTACATAGAAGACTCCCCCCAAAACGCCCGACTTACAAACTTTTGACCTAAAAACATTCGACTTGAAAACATTCGGATATACAGACACAAAATAAACTGAAAATAACAAAGATAAATTAAAGAAATATAGTAATAAACCAATATTATTTCATTTAATAAAGTAAGCAACATTACGTTTGCAATAACCTTATACTTATTTCAAATGAAACCCGACTAATTGGTGATTTAGTAGCTGGAAATTATAGGCATGGGATTCATGTTAGGCCAAAAGTTAACACAATTTGACTTTCAATCAGTTACTTGTAAACTGAATAGTACAAAGGGTAACACAATTCGACTTACAACCAGTTGGTTATAAGTTGAGGACCTTCTGTATTGTATTTATATAAAGGAAGCAGTTAAGGGTTCCTTATCCTTTACTATCGCAAATGAATTTTTTATGTTTTTTTATATATAAGATTTTCTGTAACCTACGGTCTACTTTTGATTAGGTTTTGAAAACATAGAATAAAGACAATCTAATAAACATCAGCATAAAGCTTTAGTAAACATAAGCAAGCTTTGAAATGTTTTCTGCGTCTGAATATACTTGAAATCTATTTTACTAATGAATAAAGCATGTCAGGCAGATATGAACATAATAAATATGTTATATTAAAAGTGACTGCACATATTCCGTTTGGAATTTAAGAATCTATCTCTCTCTCTCTCTCTCTCTCTCTCTCTCTCTCTCTCTCTCTCTCTCTCTCTCTCTCTCTCTCTCTCTCTCTCTCTTAGGATTTTTCGAGTAGACAAAAATGGATTTGAAAATCAATTATAAAAAAAAAATTCGAAACACAGAATAAGGTCGAGAAGAATTCAGTAATTTTCAAATAGGGCGACCCATAAAGTTTAATTATGGAATTGCTATTATTACCAGTTGCATTAGAATTTTTTCAAATCCTACGAATAATAAATCAGAAATAAATACAAAAATATTCATGACATGTAAGCGAGACTTTTCCCAAGTTGCCACGTTGTGGTGTTGGTAGTGGTGGTAGATATGAAGTCCCGAACTGATCTTCCAGTGGAGGCAAAACCTCCCTTCTTAAGAATTTTAAATAGATCAAATTTAGATATATCAAGGTTGATGGATGCAAATTAATTATGGAGAGAAAAGATGTTGCAGCAATTAGAACTAAGTTTTTTTTAGAGACAGAGAAAGTCAAGCAGACCTCCCCCCACAAATATATATATGTATATATATATATATATATATATATATATATATATATATATATATATATATATATATATATATATATATATATATATATATATATATATATATATATATATATATATATATATATATCTGATGACACTTTTGCTAAATAAGAGATACATTGTTAAAAAATGCTGGATAGACACAGCATCATCTAAAGCCTCTAGTCTAGAGTACAAAACCCAGATGTGAAAGGAATTGTTTGAAAATACTTCATGTTTTTAAGAAAAAACAGTTTGATTTTCATCGTA
>NC_090740.1:49568865-49571365 GCF_036898095.1 Palaemon carinicauda
GAAATCACACAAAGACAAGAGCTTGTGTCCAGCCGTGAATCGAACCCTGGTCGGCAAGCTTGTACAGACAGTGACTAAACCACTTGGCCGCAAAGAAAGATAAAAGTCAATGACAATTCTACTGTACTTATACCTGTCGAATTCAGGTGTTTTGTACTTAGAATTGAAATCAACCCATCTTCACCATACTAGCTAATTAGTAGTTTGTTACTTGGCATTAAATTAATGATAAACTTTGCACATTTAGACGTGTTTTTCATATTCAAATAAGCCATATATATTTTTGATACACTAATGTCTGGATTCTCTTAACTACCTCGGGATCAGAGCCCCATGCGAAATCACACAAAGACAAGAGCTTGTGTCCGGCCGGGAATCGAACCCTGGTCGGCAAGCTTGTACAGACAGTGACTAAACCACTTGGCCGCGAAGAAAGATAAAAGTCAATTACAAGGTGAGGAAATATTATATTACTAAAAGAGTTTCAAGGTATGTGAAAAAAGTATCCAAAAGTCTAATGTAAAACTAAGTTAATGAAATGTTATAGTAATTGATAATTTTCAAGCTACGTGAAAAAAAAAAAATATATATAAAGAAATCTAACGTAAAACACAATTAATGAAAGGTTACATCACTTAATAAGTTTTAAGCTACATGAACAAAAAATCATAGAAAAATATAATGTAAAACTAAGTTAATGAAATGTTATATTACTTAAGTTTTAAGCTACGCATATATATATATATATATATATATATATATATATATATATATATATATATATATATATATATATATATATATATATATATATATATATATATATATGTGTGTGTGTGTGTGTGTGTGTGTGTGTGTGTGTGTGTGTGTGTGTGTTTGTGTGTGTGTGTGTATATAGTGTAAAACACAGTTTATGAAAAAATGATTGAAAAATCCAATGTAAAACTACGTTAATGAAATGCTGGCAATCACTAAGTAAAATGTTGCAGGGAGGACTACGAAATGTAAACAAAATTCGAGATTAAGTGATCCCAATCCCTCGGTTTGCTTGTGATTAGGTCTCTAACATCAATCACTATACTTGTCTGATCTCCTTCAAATCTCTCTGAAGAGTTTCAGCAATTTAGCTTAACATTAGTGAATGCAAATATCAATTATGTAGATCTAAAGATTTTATAATTATCTATTCATAATGCAATAGGGTTGAGACATAAATTCTCATTTTCGAATATCAAACAATCAGCTGCTTGAAGTAACACATAAAGAAATACTTTATTTAGAAAATAAAAAACTTTTTAGAGGTTGAGTGACTGGAATGGGTGTCTTAGGTGAGTGATGCTTATCATCCCAACTAAGGAAATATGAAAATATTGGTTTCAGTGTCTATCTATATTTTCTGATATACCCTTAATTTCGTAAAAATAAATATTTTAAAAATTATATATTTTTAAAATGCTTTTACTTGTGAAGTACGTTCAGTAATTATTTTTCTTCTAATATGATTTTGTGTCCATCTCAAAATAGGTTAGTTTTAACCCCTTATAATAGAAGCTAGCGATTACAGGATTACATGTAATACATGATTCAGTAACGATCAAATTTAAATATTTATATTAAAGTTTTAAAACATTTCTTTTCTTCCAGTAATTAGAGTATTAAATGACTCTTCTATGATCTTTGAACTCTATAATAAGTTAAATATTGAAATTACGGACTAATCACAATGCTATGAATATTTGATGATCGAACAACAGTGTTTTTAGGTTTTCTGTTCTATTGAAGTGAAAATTGAAGGTCAAGTGTACATTAAACTATTTTAAGGTTAGTGCATTGCAAATACATACACAGAATTTCTTCCTGCATTGGATAAGTTATTTGCAGTAAATGTTTTACAATAAATAGGTAGAATCTAATTAAGTCATTTGAGTTTTGATTTATTAATGGATATATTCCTCCTGCATTGAATAAGTTATCTGTATAGTAAATTTATTTCAATAAATAAGAAGATTCTAATTTAAGTTTGATGTTTGAACGGATAGATTTACTCATATTGAATTTTTTAAAACATAAAAATTACCCCAAAAACAACATATAAAAAATAACCCGTTTAAGAGTTATACAGTTGGCTTCAGTAATTCTGTTACACTGACGTCTCCTTAGCTTCCCAAGAAGTGTACCGGAATTATTAATGTCAACTGTACCTTATCATTTGGTTATTATAACCATAATGTTCTGGCTCTGTTGTTGACCTATTCACTAAGGATAACTAAAATTTTCTTGATTCACTATAGAATATTTTTTTTTTTTGTATAAAACTTGAAATACTCATCGTTTTGATACTATATGATTAGATAGTTAATATTCAATAAAACTATAAAGAATAAAAAATTACAATCTAATAAAACCAGCTATAATGCAATACTATGTCTTGCTCATCGCTACACTTAAAAAATATTTGAAATAAAATTCAAAATCATAGAAAAGACCATGAATACACACA
>NC_090740.1:49603865-49616365 GCF_036898095.1 Palaemon carinicauda
AAGGTGAAAAAAATATATAATGGAGTAGAAGGGGCTGGAAAAAATCAATAATTTTCATAATAGAATATGTCAATAAAGAGACAAAGTTGATAGAAATAATACGTTGCACAATGAATCAATTAATTTAATTGCAGAATTATCTGTAGTTTAAAGTCAAATGATAGTACTTAGGAAATCAAATAAAGGGGTTGTGTATCCATTACAATTTCTCATTCTACATATATACATACATATATATATACATATATATATATATATATATATATATATATATATATATATATATATATATATATATATATATGTATGTATGTATGTATGTACGTATGTATGTATGTATATATATATATATATATATATATATATATATATATATATATATATATATATATATATATATATATATATATATATATATATATATATATATATATATATATATATATATATAATTCAAGATTAAAACCAGTTTTAACAAGAAATATATATATTCTGTCGCACATTCTCCCTCTAAACATAACTTCCTAATGTCAGTACTACTATTACAACAGTAAATGCTACTACTACTACTACTACTACTACTACTATTACTATTATTATTATTATTATTATTATTATTATTATTATTATTATTATTATTAAAGTCTCTAGGATCTCTACAAATATGCACTACCGAGATTTCTTTCCTAGAACCTCGTTTCACGTAAAGAACTCTTAATATGATTTTGCTATTATATTTCAGGAGAGAGAGAGAGAGAGAGAGAGAGAGAGAGAGAGAGAGAGAGAGAGAGAGAGAGAGAGAGAGAGCTTAGTTATTATTTATATGGCATATCATTTAATGATTTTTTTAATCGGCTAAAAGGAAACCAGAATTAGTCTTCGACTCATCAATATTTAATTTCATTAAGTAAAAATCCAAGATTATAAAGATCACATCTTAAAAACGTTCTCTACCGATTAAAAACTCATTTCTTAACCCGAGAACTGCTACAAGCCTCTTGAGCAGCTGTATGGGAGACTGCTATAAGCCTCTTCAGAGCGCAATTTTCTATTTCTTCTTGCAAATTCCCTTGTGAACTTATTTGACTTTTATTATTTTTCTTATGATAAAATAATATTTCTGGTAGAAATTTTAATGTTTATAACCTTATTTCACCTATATAATTATGTATAATATAAAATCTTTCCACATATGAACTTTAACTTTTTTGCAAGGGAAAAAGACGAATTGTAATTATTTTCAGTTAAAACTGGTTTTATATTAACATATTAGATACATAAATGATGAAAAAAAAATACATATAACATTATACATACACATACATACCGACGATATCACATCGTAATATATTGTGTAGGGAGGGAAATAAAACCTGTGGCAACTCTCAAATCCTACGTCAGGAAGGCGGTTGCTTAGTTTTATATTAACGACAACAATACCGAATGTTTTTGTTTTGAATATCTGCGAGTTTTTGTTTACAAATTATAATTTTATTATAAGTAAATGGAGGGTTGTTTACAAGGAGTATGAGTTACTATTATAATGTAATGTAATGTGCCTTCATGTCCAACCGACTGCTTTCGTCACTGGCATACCCAAAATATTGAGAGAGAGAGAGAGAGAGAGAGAGAGAGAGAGAGAGAGAGAGAGAGAGAGAGAGAGAGAGAGAGAATAATCTTTTTAAGAAATTTATTATATAGCCTGTTTTCATTATGTATATCCACAATAGGAATTTTCTATATCTTTTGTATATACCGTAAATACTGTATATTTTAATATGCGGTGATACTTTTGATATACGCATTACTATATACAAATGCTTAAAAATGTCATAAAAACCTATTGTCATTAGTCTGAACACATAGGCCAGGTCATGAGTTTATTAGTTACTGTGTTTATCTATACAAAATTCCAATAATAATGATCATGTTTTCAATATGATATAATTATTGCTCTCTTTATGTACTTTAAATATGACATTTTAGGTTACAACTAATATATATATATATATACATATATATATAATATATATATATATATATATATATATATATATATATATATATATATATATATATATATATATATATATATATATATATATATATATAATATATTTGTAAAACACTATGATATTGCATTACTTTTATTCAGTTTGTTCCTTCAAATATTCTAAGTTGGTTTATCAAAATTGTAAGTAAAAATATATATTCTCACTAAATATGATATATTATTTTGAACAGATTTAAGATAATTGCAATGGTAACAATAGTCACTTTATGAATAGATAAAGGAAAAAAACGAAGCAAATGATGTGTTTGTAAATAGTAAATGTGACTACATCAACTCAAATTATCATTATTATTTCAGGAATAGATACAATTCTATATCATAGGATTTGAAAATATAAAGTATTTTTTTTTTTTATCACGACACTTTTCAATATATAGTAAAGGCCATTTGTTAAAAATAGCCTAAAACCTTCATTACATAGTACGGAATATAGTAAATAAAAATCGCTAACCTCCACTGGGCGAAAACAGTCCCGTGATACCGTGGGTGATACCCGTCCTACTACCCAACCCCCTACCCATGAAAGACAATCCAGACTCACCCATTGGCCATCACGGAAGATGCCACGTCGCGCTTTAAAATTAACTTTGATGGTTTATAAAAAATTAACAAACAAGATGTAGGATAAAATATTTGGATGATACATGCACGAAGTTATTACAAAAACATTGGTATAGTTATGGGATAGATTCTGAAACATTGTATTTTTGTCAAGATAGCCGCACCACGGGACTGTAGTAAAATGACATTGCCGCATTTCTATCCCGCATCGAGTGCGTATACAACGCCGCCGACGGCGCCATCTTCATTCCTTTTTCCGTAGCTCAACAACTCGGTATTTCTCCCTGTATTTTCTCTTGAATCTTGGAATATTTCAACTTTTTGATGCTTTCTCCAGCCTCTTCTGCCTCTGGAAAGTTGAGTATTATCTTTATTATGTATAAATGTAAGCTCTTGGTGTTTTGAAATAAATCGTAAGCGATATTAGCGTTTACAAGAGCTGATGCCTACCGGAGGCGTCCTGGACGCTGTCGCTCGCCATGCATGAGTCATTTAGTTAGCCAGAGGGACGTTCCCGGTCCTTATGCTTTAATAATTCTAGCTATTTAGCTTTACAATAGGAATTCTTTATATGATGCCGTTAGTATTTCAGTTTCGGCGATTGAGCCTTCGCTAGGCTTCGTAGCCTAGGCGTTTGGCCCTAGTACTTTCAGGCATGATACTCAGATTTCCGAGTGTTTTAAAATTTATTGAAGCTATAGGCATTTTTATACATATAAGATATTATTGATATTTTTTTTCCAAGATCGTATAAGAGAGAGTTTTGGTGATTTAGGTAATCAATTCTCTCAGCGCCTAGGCTAGTAGCCTCTGGACCTTTAGTATACTTTCGCACACTCCCCGGTTGCTCTTTTCTCCTTAGAGATTAAGTGCAATACCTTTTCCCTCTGTATTAAGCCTAAGGCTTAACCCTAATGGTTTATCTGAATAAACATTTAGATATAACTATATTAGGGTGTTTCTGTTCTTTCCTGTATCCAAAGAATCTGGCTTCAGGGGTGGGCAGAATATCAGAGTATTTAGTCTGGGGTCTGTTTCTTTCTAGCATAGAGAATGAGATACCTTTGCTATGTTAGGAGAAGACATAGGAGGCTTAGCCTCCCTAGACCACATCTGAAGGTTTCTGTACGAGATGATTCCTTTTTTTAGTGATCTAGCAGACTAGTCCAATGTTGTTGTTCTCGGATTGAAGTATAAGATTATTATTTCCTTTTGAATAACAACATCAAACTTTGTTTTAGTATTGCGGGAGGTGGCAAGTATTGCTGACCTCCCTCCCATGATAACCCCTATGCTAGGATGAGCTTTCTTGGCCGTGGGATGATCTCATACTACAGCAGAATTTGTAGGACCCTCTTGTCCATTTCCCCCCTGTCCTTAGTAATGGCCTAGCTTTTACATCTCTTGGCCGTCGTTCTACATTTGTACCTAATGTAGGATAAGAAGTGGAACTGATTCAGTCCTTTGACCGCCAGCAAGATCGTGCCAGCTGGAAGAGCCCTAACTTCTATAGAGTGTTTCCCAGACCTCCCTTGGTCTCACGTCCATGTCTGTCAGTAGAGCCCGGCAGGCAATGAATAGAAGGAAGCCTGAATTTTACATTCTCTCTTTCCTTATGTTCACTATTTCTGGATGGAGGGCTGTTTTTCTTTTAGTGTATGTACCCCTAGCCCGGCTACTGGCTTAAGTGCCAGCAGCCGGCAGGTGGAAGTTCTCTGGTTCTTTTTACTGCCGGCCGGCAACAGAAGAGCCCCATAAGATCTGCCGGCTGCTACGATTAGCGGCCAGCAGCCAGGTGTTAGTGTCTATAGTTGCCGGCCGGCACACACAACTGAACCAGCGATCTTCCACCCAGTTGCCGACTGGCACACACAACTGAACCAGCGATCTTTTACCCAGTAGTCTAAAGTTAGTATATCTTGGAACTATATTAAGGTACGTGCTGACCAGCATGTTATATTGTATACAGTAGCCAGTATTTTTACAGTATAGTATATACTGCAAGGAGAAAACTATAGTATAGAATATATTGTAACACTAAGTTGTTCCAACATACTTGTGTTGTCTTGTACAGCCTTTTGTTGAGACCCTACAGATGAAGAAAGAGAGTTCTTTCTTTATTCATTATCCAGTTTATTAAAATTCTTTATAATGGTGTGAGCTACACCTACATTTTCATCTGGAATTATCTTGAAGGTTATTCTAGAATAAGATCTAACCATAATTTTATTATCTGGAAGGTTACAGTAATTGGCTGATCAGGAAATACAAGTGTGTGTCTTTCCTTCTTTCCTTTCTAGCTTAGTTATTTTAAGCTATATATATACTAACATTAGTTATCCAGTGATATGTTTTTCACTTGATACTCCTGGAATTTCTTCTCTTTACAGAAGGACCATCCGAAGTGCGGGAGCATGTTCTGCTACGTCTGTAGCAAAAACTTCTGTGGACATGAGTTGTCCAGGAGGCACGCAGCATGCACAGCCTCCAAAGATGATCTCCGGTATTAGGACCCTCAGGTATGTTCGATTTGTACTAACCTGATTACTAAGTTATTTGATGCCCCTAAGTCGGCAGAGTCAAGGGACGCAGCTAGGGAAAGGCTTCGAACCTGGGTGAGGGGGTTCCAGAAGAATACTTCTGAACCCTATCTTCCAGGCAAAAAGATGAGGGCTTACCTTTTTCCTAAGGCATCAGCGGATGCAGTGATTCCTCAGCCTAATGCGGATATACCATTACTTCATATTCCGGTTGATTCTGAAGTCTCGGACGCTCTACAAGACATCTTACTTGATGATAGGATGTCTGAGGTGTCTGAGTTCACTGAAAAGGACCTCCTGGCAGAAGACGAAGAAGACGAGTTGACCCAGGGTCCAAATACTGAGGAGGAAGAAATCGACGAGGGGTCGGTTACATTGGTTCAGGCCCCTGAGCCTGTTCCCTCAACATCGTCTGCTATCCCAGATGATCTGGGAAGGACTCTCTCTTCAATCGTTGAAATGATTCAACAGATGCAAAAGAAGCACGATGAAAGGGAAGCTGCAATGAAGTTGGAGATGCGGAGACTTACAGCATTACGTGGACTCCAGAAGAAGCTCAACGTGAAGGATCTTCGTTTGTGCTCGGATGCTAATCCTTAGAGGCATGCCAAGCACATGCCTATGACAACTGGGAAGATTGTAATAGCAGAGAAGTTGGGTTCAATTCCCTTTGAAGAAATGGAATTCTGGCCCAATAAGGAGTCTTACCCGGACTGCTATGTCCGTCTTAGGAAGGAGCCAGCCTCAAAGGAGGAGACGGAGTCGAAGGAGGTCGTAGTTTTTTTACCATAGTAAAGCACAGGCTTTACTATCGAGCTCAATGAAAGAGAGGGGCTTCACAAACTCAAAGGTACCTGCTTTGAGTAAGAAGCATCCTTCCTTTGTGGCTTCTCCTACCAGGGCCTTTCCCTTTATGGAGAAGGGATTTAAGGCTGCCTTGAAAGCGGTTCAGGCAGGGAAACCATGTCCCTCCTTGGAGGAATGTAGACCTCTGTCCCTGACCTTACCCATGTACCAGAAAGACTGGAAGGACGTCCATCTTACCCTCTCAATCGGGAAGTTGGAGGCCTATATTGCCGGACATCAGTTCGGTGAAGACCTTCCAAAGCTGTCAGATTTTCTTTTGGGGAGGGAGCAAGAGACAAAAGAGAGACTTGCTGTATCGATGTCATTACAAACGACTCTGGAAACAATGGCAAGTGACCCCAAATCCAAGATATGTTTATGGTAGTGGTCAAAACCCATCTGGCCACAGTAACAAAGTTCCTCTACAGTTTCATCAAAGCTAGGAGAGCTTGTAGAGAGTTTGTGTTCGGCTCGGCTGCAGTGAGGCACGAACTGAGGAAACTAATCTCCTCTTGCATATGGGGTAAAGACCCCTTCCCTAGCGAAGTGGTCAAAGAGGTAGTGGATAAGGCCGCCAGAGAGAATAGAAGCCTTCTCCAGAAGTGGGGCCTAACTCTTAAAAGAAAGTCTTCCCTGGATTAGGTTCCCAAACCTAAAAGGAAGACTAACAAACCCAGGCTATCCTCTGGGCCAGCCAAACCTTATAAGCAGCAACAACAACAACTTCCCATGACCGCAGTGCCTCATATTGTGGCACAAACCCCGACCACAAACCAGTTGGTACCTCAAGCCGTAACAACTCAGTCATCGGCATTTAACCCAGCATTCAAAAAGGCAGACAACTACCTTTTGCCCAAGAGCTAGAGGAACATCCAGAAGTTGATCTGGACGCTCTTCAAGAGGAAGGGGGTTCAGGGGAGGACGCAGTAAAGGAGGCAAGACCTCAGGTCAACAACAGCAGAAGTGAAACGCTTCCGGTCGGAGGGAGACTTCTTCTTTTTCGGGATTGTTGAACCTTCGATCGCTGGGCCTACAGCTTAATCAAGAATGGACTAGGTTGGAGCTGGTACAGCACTCCACCTCCGTTCCCAAAATTCTTCCAACACTCTAACCCTTTTCTGGAAGAATATATTCCAGAACTCTTGGAGAAAAGAGTAAATCGAAGGGTAAAGTCCATCAAGTTCCAAGGAAGGCTGTTTTTTGTTCCAAAGGACTCAGAAAAACTCAGAGTCATTCTGGACTTGTCGCCACTCAACAACTTCATAGTAAACTACAAGTTCAGGATATTGATACTTCAAAACATAAGGACCTTACTATGCAAACGGGCATTTACCGTCTCTATAGACTTGTCAGACGCTTATTGGCATATTCCAATCAGTCATCACCTCTCCTCCTACCTAGGGTTCAAGCTACAACGAAGACTCTATGCCTTCAGAGCCATGCCATTTGGGCTAAACATAGCCCCAAAAGAGTTCACGAAGCTTGCGAACGCAGCTCTCCAACAATTATGCCTAAAGGGAATCCAAGTAGTGGCCTACTTGGACGACTGGCTGGTGAGGACAGCATTCAGGACAGAATGCATGCAAGTTTCCCAACAGGTGATCCAGTTCCTGGAACATCTAGGATTCAAGATCAACAGGAAAAAGTCTCAACTTTCTCTATCTCAAAAGTTTCATTGGTTGGGAATCCACTGGAACTTACTGTCACACCAATTTTCCATCCCAGTAAAGAAGAAGAAAGAAATAGCAGGTTCTGTCAAGAGACTACTAGAATCCAAAAGGATATCAAGACACAAACAGGAGAGAGTACTGGGCTCTCTTCAGTTTGCCTCAGTAACAAACGCGGTGCTAAGAGCACAGCTAAAGGATGCACCCGGAGTTTGGAGAAAAAATGCATCAAACGTTCAAAGGGATCTGATAAGACCAATACCGACAGGTCTGCGAACGCTTTTCAAGCCATGGTCCAAAGCCAAGCAACTGAAGAAATCGGTACTTCTTCAGCCTCCTCCCCCCTCAATGACTATTCATATAGACGCTTCGAAAGAAGGATGGGGAGGTCATTCTCACCGGAAGAAAGTCCAAGGAACTTGGTCCAACTTATTCAAGAAGTTTCACATAAACTTTATGGAAGCCATGGCAGTACTTCTTACATTGAAGAAATTTTCGCCTCTCCACTCGATCCACATAAGATTGGTACTAGACAGCGGGGTGATAGTGAGATGCCTGAATCGACAAGGATCGAGGTCACCTCAAATCAATCAAGTGATGTTGGCCATCTTCCGGCTAGCGGGAAAGAAGAGATGACATTTGTCAGCAGTTCACCTTCAAGGAGTCCCCAATGTGACGGTGGACGCTCTATCCAGGCTCATGCTGATAGAGTCAGAATGGTCCCTGAAAGCAGGATCATTCTCTTTCATCTTGAGTCAAGTCCCGGAACTGCAGATAGACCTCTTTGCGACAAAGGACAACAAGAAGTTACATCTTTACATGTCCCCGTACGAGGATCCTTTAGCGGAAGCAGTGGACGCTATGTCCCTCGACTAAAACAGATGCTCCAGGATTTACCTGTTCCCTCCACACAATCTTCTATTGAGGGTCCTCAACAAACTGGGACCTTTCAAGGGGAAAGCGACAATAGTGGCTCACAAGTGGCCGAACAGCGTTTGGTTCCCTCTGGCATTAGAACTACAGCTGAAGTTTCTACCACTACCGGATCCAGTTTTGACTCAGCGAGTTCAGAAGTCGACTGTCTTCGCTTCATCACAGAAAACCAGAACCTACAGCTCATGATTTTCTCTCCCTAGCGGTGAGAAAAAGATTCAGGATATCAAGAGACAGCATAGACTTTTTAGAGGAATATAAGTCCAGATCTACCAGAAGACAATATGAGTCATCATGGAGGAAGTGGGTGTCCTTTGTCAAGGCGAAGATTCAACAAAAGATCTCGATAGACTTCTGCTTATCATTCTTCATCCACCTCCATGGTCAAGGTTTAGCAGCCAACACAATATCAACTTGTAAGTCTGCCTTGACAAGACCTTCCAGGTCGACCTCTCTAATGATATCTTTAACAAAATTCCGAAGGCCTGTGCTAGGCTCAGTTCATCAGCACCTCCGAAACCCATTTCATGGTCTTTGGATAAGGTTCTTCATTTTGCTTCAATATTGAATAATGAGTAGTGTGCTTTAAAGGATTTGACCCAAAAAGTTATATTTCTGTTTGCACTCGCTTTGGGGGCTAGAATTAGTGAAATAGTAGCCCTCTCGAGAGAGGAAGATCATGTTCAGTTCTTAGATGGGGAAGAACTGAACCTTTTTCCTGACCCAACGTTTCTGGCCAAGAACGAGCTACCCACCAATAGGTGGGGTCCCTGGAGAATCTGCCCTCTGAAAGAAGATGCATCGCTATGTCCAGTTGAGTGTCTAAAGGTCTATCTTTGTAGGACTTCAGACTTTAGGGGAAGTCAGTTGTTAAGGGGAGAAACATCAGGCTCAAATTTATCTCTGAAGCAACTAAGGGTGAAAATCACCTATTTTATTCGCAGAACGAATCCAGATAGTACACCCGCAGGTCATGATCCGAGAAAAGTTGCCTCTTCCATAAATTTCTTTAATAATAAGGATTTCGAACATATTCGCTCATACACTGGCTGGAAGTCATCCAGAGTATTCTTTAGACACTATGCGAAGCAAGTGGAGCAACTGAAGAGGTCTGTGGTGGCAGTAGGTAGTGTTGTTAAACCTGCTGTTTAATTCTGCGAGGAACAGTGAAATTAATTGGGACGATTAATTCAAGGATGGGTGTGTTGTCACGGAGTGTTTCTACAGACTAATCGTTAGGCCACTAAGGTGTCCTTGTTAACTGTTCCATAAACAAAGGTGAATCAAACATAAGTACAGACACGTGTGCCAAGCGTTTCTGACGCTAGTGTGATTGAGTAGTAAGATACCCAATGATAATAGTATTAATATTTCGATATTAAAAGTAGCACATATATGTTTTTTCCTTTCAGATGGAACATTATTTTCTGTTTGCTATAATCCTTACGCTTAGTTATTGGTTCATCCACATCTTATAATTGTATAATTTTTATTGATTATCAATAAACTAGTTATTTGTGAACCTTATGTCTCATTCACCTGTGTCATTTTACTAGAAATTGGTTTAGCATTACTTTAAAACTATGGATAACTTTAGCATGAATAGTCCTAAAAGATTGTTCCTTGCTACAAGCAAACATTCAATGGTTTATGCTTTTCCCAAGTAGGAAAGACTTCATACTCTATAGGGATGGTGGTGGATATGCAAAATTTATTCCTACAAAGATATATATATATATATATATATATATATATATATATATATATATATATATATATATATATATATATGTATATATATATATATATATATATATATATGCATATAATATATATATATATATATATATATATATATATATATATATATATATATATATATATATATATATATATATATACATATATATATATATATATATATATATATATATATATATATATATATATATATATATATATAAATATATATGCATAAATATATATATATATATATATATATATATATATATATATATATATATATATATATATATATATATATATATATATATATATATATATATATATATATATATATATATATACAAATTTCATGGCATGGATAGGGAAAGAGTATTGGTTCAAATTGTCCTTTTTTATTATTCCCAACGTTTCGTGATTCTTAATCACATTGTCCAGGGCTGAAAATAAAACATATACAAAAGAATTGAGAAACAGTTAATTTTTTTTTCTGTTTTTTTTTTTTTTTACAAATTCATTCAAAACTATAAAAAAGTTAAAATTTGAATGAAATTTGAAAGGAAAAAAAATGAATAAATAAATATATATACTTCAGACAAAGTAGTGGAACCAACCTCGCAGAAGCGTAGTGAGAAACTGTATGCTAACAAGAGTTAGAAAACAAACCAAAGAAAACTATGACAAATACAACTGAATAGAAGAAGCTTGTGTATTTTACGACGGAACTAGTCGTTTGATCAATATGGATTCAAGAAGAGGTAAGTCATGGTTATTTGACAATTGACTAATGATAGTAATATCTTTGTTTTCAATATTTTGTTTGCACATTTTAGCATGAATCTGAATATTAGAATGTTCAGGGTTGGACATTCTGCAACCAGTTCGATAGCTAACACCTCTATGGGAATCAATTCTGACCTTTAACAACCTCTTGGTAGATCCTACGTAGGTCCCAGAGTTACACTTTGGGCAATTATATTTATATATAACACCAGACGACATATAAGGACTCAATCGATCTTTGAAGTGGAAAAGCGAGCCAATTGTGAGAGGGTTCTTAGGGAAGAGTTTAACTTCCACATCTGGGAAGTGTTGTTGAATAATTTCTGTAAACCTTTTCTTAAGGAAATCCTCATGAAGAAAAGGAAAACTCGCATAAAATTTTAGTTTAGGAACTTCGAGTGTTTTTGGAGTCTGAGCCAACTTTTCATTCAATAATCTATTAAGAAGTTTAAAAAACATTTTGTTAGGGAAACAGTTTTTCTTAAAATATTCACATAGATGAATAATTTCAATATGGAAAGATTCCCAACTAGAGGTAAAAAAGAATGCTCTGTGGAGAAGAGTAAAAATAGAATTTGTTTTAAAATTATAAAAACAAGAGCTATAAAAGTTTGAACCTAACCCAATGAACGTCTTTTTTCTAAAAATCGTGGTATAAAAGGATGGTCAGAGTTATGGAAAATCTTATGCAACATGCATAATGAACTAATTGAACGACGGTGCCAAAGATCAATATCTAGATCAGGAATAAAAAAAATTGATAAACCGTAAGTTTGTGTCCAACAAATTAAGATGAGAATCAGCAGCTGAACACCAGACAGGAGACCAATACTCAAAACATGGTAGAATAAAGGATTAAAAATCTTCTTCAGAATTTATTGATCGCCATCAAAATCTTGTGACACTTTCTCAATAAGCATAATTTGATTCTCAAAAGTAAATTTGCCGTCGAGATTCACTCCTAAAATTTTAAAAGTCATATAAATTTAAAGAAACATTATCAATACTGAGATCCGGATGTTGAGGAGCCACTGTAATTGACCTACTTACAATCATACTTTGAGTTTTGTCCGGATTCAACTTCATACCCCATAATATGCACCATGCTCAAATTTTAGCTAAATCTCTATTGAGAGATTCACCAACCCCAGATCTACATTCAGGGGATGGAATTGGTGCAAAGAGAGTAGCACCATCTGCATATGCAACAAGCTTGTTTTCTAGGCCAAACCATATATCATGTATATATAGCATAAAAAGTAATAGGCCAAGAACACTACCCTATGGAACACCGTATATTACATTCCTATAATCACTATGGTGCCCATCAACAACAACTCTTTGAGATCTATT
>NC_090740.1:49633865-49643865 GCF_036898095.1 Palaemon carinicauda
CATCTGTTCCTCGAAAGAGCACATAAAAGCGTTAGCCATAACTGGGCCAAGTGGTGACCCCATCGAAACACCATCAACTTGTTTAAAAACGTTATTGTTAAAAATAAAGTGAGTGTCCTGCACTGCAATTTCTAGAAGTTTCTTAAAATTATCCTTATTAAAACCATGATATAAAATATTTTCCTCGTAAAAAATCTTATCTAAAATGATGTCAACCGTCGCCTGCAACGGTATGTTCGTAAAAAGAGATGCGACATCCAAACTCACCATATATAAGTCAACATCCTGTGGTAGAATATCAGGTACAAGGTTAGCAGAATTGAGTAAAACGTATTCATTATTTGCAAATGGCTGTAGCAATGGTACCAAGAATTTTGCTATCTTGTAATTTGGGGTATTGTATGCCGCTAAAATTGGTCGTAGAGGAACACCATCTTTATGAATTTTAGGAAGTCCATATAGCACACCATAGGATGAACCTGAACAAAATAATTCTTGGTAAGTGTTTTCAGTTATAATATTTTGATCTTTGAGACTTTTGAGTAATCTATTGATTTTATCCTCCACCTTAAATATAGGTTGATATGTTGGAACACCTATTTCAACAAATTTAGTTGTATCTTTAAGAATATCATCCATTTTCTGTACATAGTCATTTTTGTTTATTATCACCGTGCCTCTTCCCTTATCCGGTCTGGTTATGACAATGTCTGGGTTATTGGATAAGGTTTTAAGTAACATATAATCATCTTTACGAAAGAAAGGAAACCAGTTATTACATAATTTAGAGAAAGTTTTGTGAGCAATACTTTGCAAGTCTCTCTGCAAACCGGGTAAGTCACCTGGGAGTTGTAACGACCGAAGTCGTCCAAAAAGGATTTCTAGTGGCAAATAAAAATTACTAAAACTTGGTTTAAAATTTGGTAAACAAAAATCAAGGCCCAAAGACAAGATAAATTCTTCTCTCTTAGATAAAACATAGTTAGAATAATTAAAAACAGTGGTTTTGGAGTCTACGAATTTTGGAATCTGGATACCTAAACGTTCTAGTTTTCTAAAATGAGTATTTTGAACATTTTCTGAATAAGAGTTAACAGTTTTGGTAAGTACATGTTTTACATAAAGAAAGTCGATAAATGATACAGTATTTTCTATGATATTATACAGAGATTTTGATGTATCCTTATGTTTAGTAATAAGCTTTTCCTTGTGTCTGATCTCGATATCCAAAAGTTGTCGAGTGGCATCATAGTAGAACTGGGAGTGATAAAGTGTAGTGCGGTAGACTTTAAACTTGACGAAATTGGGAGTGATATTGTTAAGTCTGCAGTATTGGAGGAAATCCAAATCGAGTTGTGCCTTCAGACCTCTTCTTAGTGAAGTCTCCAAATGTCGATAGGTACGAAGAGTCTGCTGCCCAAATTTAGTCCTCAAATATGCAGGAAGGTTGGGGCATCTGGAACGCCGTAGATTTAGTATAAATAGGATGGAGAAAAGCCAGCGTAGCATCATATATTTATTTTCCAAATTTTCGAGACTTTGGGTCTCATCATCAGGGCTGTAAAATATACAAAATATACAAATTAAAAAAGACTCAGTATTGATATTAATATAAAAAGAACAACGTAAAAGTTAAATATAATCATTTATAAAATGAAAGGAAAAAAAGGAAAAATTATATACATATATAAAATCAAAAAGTGAAGAATGCTCAAAGTACCTATCATTATGGAGCTAAAAAACTGAGTGACGTTGTCTGGTTT
Organism: Palaemon carinicauda; assembly: GCF_036898095.1. Taxonomy (NCBI): domain Eukaryota; kingdom Metazoa; phylum Arthropoda; class Malacostraca; order Decapoda; family Palaemonidae; genus Palaemon; species Palaemon carinicauda. Next base: position 49,635,629 of record NC_090740.1, read on the forward strand.
GGGAAGGAGGACGTCAACTATGCTATATATAGAATTGTGGAAGAAGTCTGACCATTTAGTGGGGGCACAAGCTGTTTAATTGCCAACGACTCCAAAACAGAGAGAGAATAGTCATTGGGCGCTTGGGTGACAATACGAAAATCCTTATATGAAAATGATGTTTTACATTTATTACAATGTTCACGTATATTGGAAAATTCTTTAGTTTTCAAAGTACATCCCGTACGGTGACTGACTCCGAGATGAGAATCGATTCTGACCTTGAGCAGTCTTTTGGTGGCTCCCACGTATTTCCCGATCTTACATTTCGGGCAAGTAAAGCAATATACCACCAAGGACCGCATCAAAGTCGGAAGTTTATCTTTGTGGGAGAACAAAGAACCCAGAGTTTTAGGATTTTTTTTTCTATTAACTTAAGGTTCACTGCCGGAAAAGTTTTTTGAATGACATTTTGTATTTGCACCTTAAATGTGTTAGAATGAATTAGAGGTATAGAGGCATATATTAATAATTTAGGCACGTTCGGTGCAAGTTGACGTGGCTGAGATTTATCATTTAAAAAGTTATTGACATATTTCAAGATTAAGGCTGGAGGATACGAATTGTTTTTAAAAAACTTTAGTAAAAATTGGATTTCACTATGGAAGTTATGCCAGTTGGAAGATAACGTATAAGCACGGTGTAACAGCGTGGAAATACTATTTAATTTAAAAATCTTGGAACAACTGCTATAATAGTTTGTACCTTGACCTGTGAACGTCTTTTTTCTAAAGACGCTTGTATTAAAACCATGTTCTGTCCTTGTAATTAAAACATCTAAAAAAGCAAGTTGGTTGTCTTGTTCATGCTCAATTGAGAAATTTATATTAGGATGTAGGCCATTGATATATTGCAAGAAGGCTTCAGCTGCTTCTTTAGACCTAAATAGAGCAATAGTGTCATCCACATATCGCTTATAAAAGAGAGGGCGATATGATAGGGGACACCCATCCAGCATCTGTTCCTCGAAAGAGCACATAAAAGCGTTAGCCATAACTGGGCCAAGTGGTGACCCCATCGAAACACCATCAACTTGTTTAAAAACGTTATTGTTAAAAATAAAGTGAGTGTCCTGCACTGCAATTTCTAGAAGTTTCTTAAAATTATCCTTATTAAAACCATGATATAAAATATTTTCCTCGTAAAAAATCTTATCTAAAATGATGTCAACCGTCGCCTGCAACGGTATGTTCGTAAAAAGAGATGCGACATCCAAACTCACCATATATAAGTCAACATCCTGTGGTAGAATATCAGGTACAAGGTTAGCAGAATTGAGTAAAACGTATTCATTATTTGCAAATGGCTGTAGCAATGGTACCAAGAATTTTGCTATCTTGTAATTTGGGGTATTGTATGCCGCTAAAATTGGTCGTAGAGGAACACCATCTTTATGAATTTTAGGAAGTCCATATAGCACACCATAGGATGAACCTGAACAAAATAATTCTTGGTAAGTGTTTTCAGTTATAATATTTTGATCTTTGAGACTTTTGAGTAATCTATTGATTTTATCCTCCACCTTAAATATAGGTTGATATGTTGGAACACCTATTTCAACAAATTTAGTTGTATCTTTAAGAATATCATCCATTTTCTGTACATAGTCATTTTTGTTTATTATCACCGTGCCTCTTCCCTTATCCGGTCTGGTTATGACAATGTCTGGGTTATTGGATAAGGTTTTAAGTAACATATAATCATCTTTACGAAAGAAAGGAAACCAGTTATTACATAATTTAGAGAAAGTTTTGTGAGCAATACTTTGCAAGTCTCTCTGCAAACCGGGTAAGTCACCTGGGAGTTGTAACGACCGAAGTCGTCCAAAAAGGATTTCTAGTGGCAAATAAAAATTACTAAAACTTGGTTTAAAATTTGGTAAACAAAAATCAAGGCCCAAAGACAAGATAAATTCTTCTCTCTTAGATAAAACATAGTTAGAATAATTAAAAACAGTGGTTTTGGAGTCTACGAATTTTGGAATCTGGATACCTAAACGTTCTAGTTTTCTAAAATGAGTATTTTGAACATTTTCTGAATAAGAGTTAACAGTTTTGGTAAGTACATGTTTTACATAAAGAAAGTCGATAAATGATACAGTATTTTCTATGATATTATACAGAGATTTTGATGTATCCTTATGTTTAGTAATAAGCTTTTCCTTGTGTCTGATCTCGATATCCAAAAGTTGTCAAGTGGCATCATAGTAGAACTGGGAGTGATAAAGTGTAGTGCGGTAGACTTTAACCTTGACGAAATTGGGAGTGATATTGTTAAGTCTGCAGTATTGGAGGAAATCCAAATCGAGTTGTGCCTTCAGACCTCTTCTTAGTGAAGTCTCCAAATGTCGATAGGTACGAAGAGTCTGCTGCCCAAATTTAGTCCTCAAATATGCAGGAAGGTTGGGGCATCTGGAACGCCGTAGATTTAGTATAAATAGGATGGAGAAAAGCCAGCGTAGCATCATATATTTATTTTCCAAATTTTCGAGACTTTGGGTCTCATCATCAGGGCTGTAAAATATACAAAATATACAAATTAAAAAAGACTCAGTATTGATATTAATATAAAAAGAACAACGTAAAAGTTAAATATAATCATTTATAAAATGAAAGGAAAAAAAAGGAAAAATTATATACATATATAAAATCAAAAAGTGAAGAATGCTCAAAGTACCTATCATTATGGAGCTAAAAAACTGAGTGACGTTGTCTGGTTTGGGAAGGAGGACGTCAACTATGCTATATATAGAATTGTGGAAGAAGTCTGACCATTTAGTGGGGGCACAAGCTGTTTAATTGCCAACGACTCCAAAACAGAGAGAGAATAGTCATTGGGCGCTTGGGTGACAATACGAAAATCCTTATATGAAAATGATGTTTTACATTTATTACAATGTTCACGTATATTGGAAAATTCTTTAGTTTTCAAAGTACATCCCGTACGGTGACTGACTCCGAGATGAGAATCGATTCTGACCTTGAGCAGTCTTTTGGTGGCTCCCACGTATTTCCCGATCTTACATTTCGGGCAAGTAAAGCAATATACCACCAAGGACCGCATCAAAGTCGGAAGTTTATCTTTGTGGGAGAACAAAGAACCCAGAGTTTTAGGATTTTTTTTATTAACTTAAGGTTCACTGCCGGAAAAGTTTTTTGAATGACATTTTGTATTTGCACCTTAAATGTGTTAGAATGAATTAGAGGTATAGAGGCATATATTAATAATTTAGGCACGTTCGGTGCAAGTTGACGTGGCTGAGATTTATCATTTAAAAAGTTATTGACATATTTCAAGATTAAGGCTGGAGGATACGAATTGTTTTTAAAAAACTTTAGTAAAAATTGGATTTCACTATGGAAGTTATGCCAGTTGGAAGATAACGTATAAGCACGGTGTAACAGCGTGGAAATACTATTTAATTTAAAAATCTTGGAACAACTGCTATAATAGTTTGTACCTTGACCTGTGAACGTCTTTTTTCTAAAGACGCTTGTATTAAAACCATGTTCTGTCCTTGTAATTAAAACATCTAAAAAAGCAAGTTGGTTGTCTTGTTCATGCTCAATTGAGAAATTTATATTAGGATGTAGGCCATTGATATATTGCAAGAAGGCTTCAGCTGCTTCTTTAGACCTAAATAGAGCAATAGTGTCATCCACATATCGCTTATAAAAGAGAGGGCGATATGATAGGGGACACCCATCCAGCATCTGTTCCTCGAAAGAGCACATAAAAGCGTTAGCCATAACTGGGCCAAGTGGTGACCCCATCGAAACACCATCAACTTGTTTAAAAACGTTATTGTTAAAAATAAAGTGAGTGTCCTGCACTGCAATTTCTAGAAGTTTCTTAAAATTATCCTTATTAAAACCATGATATAAAATATTTTCCTCGTAAAAAATCTTATCTAAAATGATGTCAACCGTCGCCTGCAACGGTATGTTCGTAAAAAGAGATGCGACATCCAAACTCACCATATATAAGTCAACATCCTGTGGTAGAATATCAGGTACAAGGTTAGCAGAATTGAGTAAAACGTATTCATTATTTGCAAATGGCTGTAGCAATGGTACCAAGAATTTTGCTATCTTGTAATTTGGGGTATTGTATGCCGCTAAAATTGGTCGTAGAGGAACACCATCTTTATGAATTTTAGGAAGTCCATATAGCACACCATAGGATGAACCTGAACAAAATAATTCTTGGTAAGTGTTTTCAGTTATAATATTTTGATCTTTGAGACTTTTGAGTAATCTATTGATTTTATCCTCCACCTTAAATATAGGTTGATATGTTGGAACACCTATTTCAACAAATTTAGTTGTATCTTTAAGAATATCATCCATTTTCTGTACATAGTCATTTTTGTTTATTATCACCGTGCCTCTTCCCTTATCCGGTCTGGTTATGACAATGTCTGGGTTATTGGATAAGGTTTTAAGTAACATATAATCATCTTTACGAAAGAAAGGAAACCAGTTATTACATAATTTAGAGAAAGTTTTGTGAGCAATACTTTGCAAGTCTCTCTGCAAACCGGGTAAGTCACCTGGGAGTTGTAACGACCGAAGTCGTCCAAAAAGGATTTCTAGTGGCAAATAAAAATTACTAAAACTTGGTTTAAAATTTGGTAAACAAAAATCAAGGCCCAAAGACAAGATAAATTCTTCTCTCTTAGATAAAACATAGTTAGAATAATTAAAAACAGTGGTTTTGGAGTCTACGAATTTTGGAATCTGGATACCTAAACGTTCTAGTTTTCTAAAATGAGTATTTTGAACATTTTCTGAATAAGAGTTAACAGTTTTGGTAAGTACATGTTTTACATAAAGAAAGTCGATAAATGATACAGTATTTTCTATGATATTATACAGAGATTTTGATGTATCCTTATGTTTAGTAATAAGCTTTTCCTTGTGTCTGATCTCGATATCCAAAAGTTGTCGAGTGGCATCATAGTAGAACTGGGATTGATAAAGTGTAGTGCGGTAGACTTTAAACTTGACGAAATTGGGAGTGATATTGTTAAGTCTGCAGTATTGCAGTATTTGCAAATAATGAATACGTTTTACTCAATTCTGCTAACCTTGTACCTGATATTCTACCACAGGATGTTGACTTATATATGGTGAGTTTGGATGTCGCATCTCTTTTTACGAACATACCGTTGCAGGCGACGGTTGACATCATTTTAGATAAGATTTTTTACGAGGAAAATATTTTATATCATGGTTTTAATAAGGATAATTTTAAGAAACTTCTAGAAATTGCAGTGCAGGACACTCACTTTATTTTTAACAATAACGTTTTTAAACAAGTTGATGGTGTTTCGATGGGGTCACCACTTGGCCCAGTTATGGCTAACGCTTTTATGTGCTCTTTCGAGGAACAGATGCTGGATGGGTGTCCCCTATCATATCGCCCTCTCTTTTATAAGCGATATGTGGATGACACTATTGCTCTATTTAGGTCTAAAGAAGCAGCTGAAGCCTTCTTGCAATATATCAATGGCCTACATCCTAATATAAATTTCTCAATTGAGCATGAACAAGACAACCAACTTGCTTTTTTAGATGTTTTAATTACAAGGACAGAACATGGTTTTAATACAAGCGTCTTTAGAAAAAAGACGTTCACAGGTCAAGGTACAAACTATTATAGCAGTTGTTCCAAGATTTTTAAATTAAATAGTATTTCCACGCTGTTACACCGTGCTTATACGTTATCTTCCAACTGGCATAACTTCCATAGTGAAATCCAATTTTTACTAAAGTTTTTTAAAAACAATTCGTATCCTCCAGCCTTAATCTTGAAATATGTCAATAACTTTTTAAATGATAAATCTCAGCCACGTCAACTTGCACCGAACGTGCCTAAATTATTAATATATGCCTCTATACCTCTAATTCATTCTAACACATTTAAGGTGCAAATACAAAATGTCATTCAAAAAACTTTTCCGGCAGTGAACCTTAAGTTAATAGAAAAAAAAATCCTAAAACTCTGGGTTCTTTGTTCTCCCACAAAGATAAACTTCCGACTTTGATGCGGTCCTTGGTGGTATATTGCTTTACTTGCCCGAAATGTAAGATCGGGAAATACGTGGGAGCCACCAAAAGACTGCTCAAGGTCAGAATCGATTCTCATCTCGGAGTCAGTCACCGTACGGGATGTACTTTGAAAACTAAAGAATTTTCCAATATACGTGAACATTGTAATAAATGTAAAACATCATTTTCATATAAGGATTTTCGTATTGTCACCCAAGCGCCCAATGACTATTCTCTCTCTGTTTTGGAGTCGTTGGCAATTAAACAGCTTGTGCCCCCACTAAATGGTCAGACTTCTTCCACAATTCTATATATAGCATAGTTGACGTCCTCCTTCCCAAACCAGACAACGTCACTCAGTTTTTTAGCTCCATAATGATAGGTACTTTGAGCATTCTTCACTTTTTGATTTTATATATGTATATAATTTTTCCTTTTTTTCCTTTCATTTTATAAATGATTATATTTAACTTTTACGTTGTTCTTTTTATATTAATATCAATACTGAGTCTTTTTTAATTTGTATATTTTGTATATTTTACAGCCCTGATGATGAGACCCAAAGTCTCGAAAATTTGGAAAATAAATATATGATGCTACGCTGGCTTTTCTCCATCCTATTTATACTATATATATATATATATATATATATATATATATATATATATATATATATATATATATATATATATATATATATATATATATATATATATATATACATATATATAAATATAAATATATATATATATATATATATATATATATATATATATATATATATATATATATATATATATATATATATATATATATATAAATGTATATATACACCCACACAAACACATGTAAGAGGGGAATTAAGATTCATTAACTGCCGCAAAGCAAATTTTTGTAACCGAGAAAACCATTGAATTTAGAATAAATGATAAGTTATAAAAGATTACCCCTTTCAAGGATGACTGATAATGTATCAAGTTTAAGAGCACAGTAGATGACTTGTCCCATACTGATGGAATACACATTTTACTCGAGACCTGTGCGTCAAAGACCAATATGTTACTGAGTATTGATGAGCGAGACTTCATCCAAATGGAGAAAGTTTGTTAATATTCAAAGTAATATCAGAAATATGATATGAAGTTCTCTCTCAAAAAAAAAAAAAAAATGATTGATCCAGATAAAATAGTTCCCCTTGTCCCGTTAGATGAATTTTTTTTTTCTTCTTGTGAAATATAATTCTCCTTATGGCAAAGATCAAAATGCTGTAAGTCATTAAGATAGTCAATTATGAAGTTTCTTTTTAACTCTATCATAATGGTTTAGAATTATAAATCACATACTTTGGTTGATCTATTGATGGAATTTACTTAGTGAGTTAAAGACAGGTAAAGTTATGACTACCATCCAATATTTTTTGTGTAATGTTAAAATTTGTGATTATTCGACAGTAACAAATTTTTTTTAGTTACACTATCTGATGAATTAATGATATATATATATATATATATATATATATATATATATATATATATATATATATATATATATACTGTATATATGCATATTTGAGATATATAGGTATAATTATATATATATTATTATTATTATTATTATTACTATCCAAGCTACAACCCTAATTGGAAAAGCAAAATGCTATAAGCCCAGGGGCTCCAATAGGGAAAAATAGCCAAGTGAGGAAAGGAAATAAGGAAATAGATAACTGAAGAGAACAAATTAACAGTAAATCATTCTAAAAAAAAGTAACAACGTCATAACAGATATGTCATATATAAACTATGAACAACTTCAAAAACAAATATGTCATATATAAACTATAAAAAGACTCATGTCCGCCTGATCAACAAAAAAGCATTTGCTCCAACTTTGAACTTTTGAAGTTCAACTGATTCAACAACCCGATTAGGAAGATCATTCCACAACTTGGTAACAGCTGGAATAAAACTTCTAGAGTACTGCGTGGTATTGAGTCTTATGATGGAAAAGGCCTGGCTATTAGAATTAACTGCCAGCCTAGTATTACGAACAGGATAGAATTGTCCAGGGAGATCTGAATGTAAAGGATGGTCAGAGTTATGGAAAATCTTATGCAACATGCATAATGAACTAATTGAACGACGGTGC
>NC_090740.1:49653865-49656365 GCF_036898095.1 Palaemon carinicauda
TGATACTTCCTCAGAGGACTGATTTATTGAGAGAGGTTTCTTACATTTTATAGGGAAAGCAAAAGTACGAACATACATATAGAGATTTAGAGAACAATGACACTCCCTTACCCACTACCTGGGCTTGACTCAGGTGTGCGTAGGAGGAGTCCGAAAGCTCGTTAGACACCTGCTAAAAAGGGTCATTTCTAGTGGCGGGTATATTCTTGTTTTCTTCTTATTTTACTTTCATTGCAGTTATTTATATGTCAATGCGGTAGCCTTATCTATATAAATACATAAGCAAAACATACACAAAATTACAAATATATATACATATATATACATACATATACATACATACACATACATATACATATATATATATATATATATATATATATATATATATATATATATATATATATATATATATATATATATATACATATATACATATACATATATATACATATATATACATACATATACACATATATACACATACATATACATACATATACATACACATATATATACACATACACACATATACACATACATACATACACACATACATATACATATACATACACATACACATATACATATATATACATACATACAGATACAAATACATATACATATACATAAATACTTACACATACACATACATATACATACACATACACATATACATACATATACACACATATATACATGTATACATATATACACATACATACCTATGCATATATACATTTATATGTATACAACATTAATATCATAAACATATAATCATGTATATATCAATACTTATATCTAGCATAACACTATATAGTGCCAATATACTTATGCATACTATATAAAATAATTGTTTCTTTTAATGAATGGTAGCTTAGGTCTAAATATTAATTTCACACCGACGTTAATTATTCACAATACATTCAATTCTACATTAAGTGGTTAATGTTTTTTTATATAGTTTACAAATCTATATAAAAAAACATTAACCACTTAATGTAGAATTGAATGTATTGTGAATAATTAACGTCGGTGTGAAATTAATATTTAGACCTAAGCTACCATTCATTAAAAGAAACAATTATTTTATATAGTATGCATAAGTATATTGGCACTATATAGTGTTATGCTAGATATAAGTATTGATATATACATGATTATATGTTTATGATATTAATGTTGTATACATATAAATGTATATATGCATAGGTATGTATGTGTATATATGTATACATGTATATATGTGTGTATATGTATGTATATGTGTATGTGTATGTATATGTATGTGTATGTGTAAGTATTTATGTATATGTATATGTATTTGTATCTGTATGTATGTATATATATGTATATGTGTATGTGTATGTATATGTATATGTATGTGTGTGTATGTATGTATGTGTATATGTGTGTATGTGTATATATATATGTGTATGTGTATGTATATGTATATGTATGTATATGTATGTGTATATATGTGTATATGTATGTATATATGTATATATATGTATATGTATATATGTATATATATATGTATATGTATGTGTATGTATGTATATGTATGTATATATATGTATATATATTTGTAATTTTGTGTATGTTTTGCTTATGTATTTATATAGATAAGGCTACCGCATTGACATATAAATAACTGCAATGAAAGTAAAATAAGAAGAAAACAAGAATATACCCGCCACTAGAAATGACCCTTTTTAGCAGGTGTCTAACGAGCTTTCGGACTCCTCCTACGCACACCTGAGTCAAGCCCAGGTAGTGGGTAAGGGAGTGTCATTGTTCTCTAAATCTCTATATGTATGTTCGTACTTTTGCTTTCCTTATAAAATGTAAGAAACCTCTCTCAATAAATCAGTCCTCTGAGGAAGTATCACAAAACTAGTCAGGACTCAAGTGTATATTCTGTATTTTCATTTTCCCTGTGGTTCTTCTGCATATATATATATATATATATATATATATATATATATATATATATATATATATATATATATATATATACATATATATATATATATATATATATATATATATATATATATATATATATATATATATATATATATATATATATATATATATATTGTTGGGATTGCAAGTGATGTATGCGGCAAGAAGGTTGTTGGAGGCAGCATGAGGAAGGGCAGTGAATGGTGGAATGAAGGAGTGAAGGTAAAAGTGGAAAAGAAAAAGAGGGCTTTTGAAGAATGGCTGCAGAGTAATTGTATAGAGAAGTATGAAAAATATAGTGAGAAAAATGTGGAAGTAAAGCGCAAGGTACGTGAGGCAAAGAGGGCAGCTGACCTGAGGTTGGGTCAGGGATTGGGTCAGTCATATGCAGAGAATAAGAAGAAGTTTTGGAAAGAAGTGAAGAGAGTAAGGAAGGCTGGCGCAAGAATTGAAGAGACAGTGAAAGATGGAAATGGAAGGTTGTTAAAAGGAGAGGAGGCAAGGTAAAGGTGGGCGGAATATTTTCAAAATT
>NC_090740.1:49671365-49673865 GCF_036898095.1 Palaemon carinicauda
CTAATCTTGGATGAGAGAGAGAGAGAGAGAGAGAGAGAGAGAGAGAGAGAGAGAGAGAGACAGAGAGAGAGAGCCTTACCTTATTGCCTTATTCCATGTTTGGGCTTCCCCAGGTCTCAGTGCGAGGCACCTCGTATATCCACCAGAGAGATGCTAATGCATCTTCCGGTGTATTTTGCATCTTCCAGTCTTGGATGAGAGAGAGAGAGAGAGAGAGAGAGAGAGAGAGAGAGAGAGGGAGAGAGAATGAGACGTCAATAAAAAGAAAATTTCAATATCGTTTCAACTAGTGTATATTGTATAATCATATACAATCGAAAAAGTAACGAATTTAATACACAATTATTTTGTAGCAATTTTTTTTGTCTATTTTTTCTAAGGTATCTTATCTCCATATTTAATTATAATTATATCACATTTATTTTTTATTTTCTTATATATTTATACCTAGATGGGGTCGGGCACCCAGAAAAAAATCCAAAGGAAGTGACCTATATAAATATGATAGCCTCTATGTACCATGTACATGTTATTCCGGATTATAGTGTTATAGAAAACTAAGCAGGTAGGCTGGCCAGGGCACCAGCCGCCAGTTAAGATACTACCGCACGAGAGTTATTAGGTCTTTTGACTGGCCAGAGAGTACTACATTTGAACCCTCTTTCTGGTTATGGTTCATTTTGTTTTTGGCTACATATACACCGAATAGTCTGACCTACTCTTACCACATTCTCATCTTTCTACCTACACCTGACAACACTGAGGTTACCAAACAATTCTTCTTCGCTCAAGGAGTTAACTACTGCAATGTAATTGTTCAATGGTTACTTTTCTCTCAATAAATATAGAAGAGACTCTTCAGTTGTGGTAAGCAGGTCTTCTAAAAGAAAAACTATCCAAAATAAAAAAAATTTTCTCTGGTCTTGGGTAGTGTCATAGCCTCTGTACTATGGCGTCTACTGTCTTGGATTATTTCCCTCCCTTTTTTTTATGTTTTTATAGTTTATATATGAAGAATTTAATTTGATAACGTTACTGTTCTCAAAATATTTCATGTTTATTGTTTTCTTGAAGGTTGTGTTTTTATTTGTTTCGTTTCCTCACTGGGCTATTTTTCCTGTTGGAGCCCTAGGACATATAGCATCTTCCTTTCCAAACTAGAGTTGTGGCCTACCTTTTGATAATAATAATGATAATAATAATAATAATAATAATAATAATAATAATAATAATAATAATAATAATAATAATAATAATAATAATAATTATAATCATTGTGCAATTCTCACAATATATTTGTGGCTGTAAATACTAAACTACGGTATTGTAGAATCAAATTAATAATAATGCGAATATTTGTACTCATAACTTTCATTTGTACATTATGCAGTATGTAATAGTGATCAAAAGTATGTACTAATTTTAATGTTATTGAATGCATAAGGAGTTTGCAGAACTGAATATATTGATAATGAAGTAGATGACCTTAGGCATTGACAAAATATAAAGAAGAAGAAGAAGAAGAAGAAAAAAAAAACGTTTTGCTAGTAATAGAGAGAACTACAGCTTCTTTTAAATAACTTCGTAGTTAATGTAGCGTTTAAAAGTAATAAAACAATAGCAATAGCTATCACAAAGAACTCTATATGATGAATTTACATATGGATATTGATTTTTAACTAGATACAAATCTTAAATTTCAGTAGAAATTTTCATCTCTATCCGTGGACTAAAGTGAATATAAATTCGTATCATACAAATATAGTTATTATACTGTAAACTTCTAACCTCTTTTTTTTTTATTAACTTTCCTCTTGGTAAACAGTAGAAGAGACTCCTTAACTTTGGTTAGCAGCTCTTCTAGGGGAAGGACACTCCAAAATCAAACCATTGTTCTCTAGACTTTGATAGTGCCATAGCCTCTGTACCACGGTCTTCCACTGTCTTATGTTAGAGTTCTCTTGCTTGAGGGTACACTTAGGAGCACTGTTCTATCTTATTTCTCTTTCTATTGTTTTGTTAAAGATTTTATAGTTTATATAAGAGAGATTTATTTTAATGTTGTTACGCTTTTTAAAATATTTAATATTTCCTAGTTTCCGTTCCTCACCCGGCTATATTCCCTGTTGGAGCCCCTGGACTTATAGCATCAAGCTTTTCCATCTAAGGTTGTAGCTTAGCAAGTATTAATAATAATAATAATAATAATAATAATAATAATAATAATAATAATAATAATAATAATAATAATAATAATAATAACTGGCGGAGAAAGGACTTCTAATTTTTTAACACGTAATTGTTTTAAATGACAATGTCTATTGCTCTAGAGTATCAATCTTGCGCCTGTTAACAGCTGTATTTTTTCTTCTAGACCTACATGGTGGAGAAGTATCAGAGTAAGTCAGTGCATAGATACAAAAACAGCCATGAAACAGACAGAGTTAGAGAGACTTTCCCATTGGATAACATTTAAGCAGGAGTTGCTACTTTATTCTTA
>NC_090740.1:49678865-49682364 GCF_036898095.1 Palaemon carinicauda
CTAGACCTAGAGACCTATGATGTTACCGTCATACATCATTTCATCTAATCATGAACTATGTTAGTGCTTCCTGGCCCCTACAGGGAAATGTCTAACTAAACTCTTGAAAAAGTCTCGAGGAGTACATAATACATGGATGACAAAATGACAAGCTTGTATAGTGGTTTCGCCCTATACATTATACAGCAAAGTTTGTATAAGAGTCACCAATGTCAGTATGAATTCCTGACATATCCCCCAATATGGCTACTCTTTTTAACTATTGGATAACAGTTGTATCCGCATAGGAACAAATTTTGCATCTCTACCACCATCACCTTAGGGTACAACGTCAACCTTTCCTAAGGAAGGGTGAAAGTGAGTAGATTTTTGCTTGAATCAAGGAACAATCTTAAAAGATATACCATGATAAAAATATCCATATTTTAATCTTAATGCTCAGTACATTTCTAATAAAATGAGTGTGGGCGAATAAGACGCAGGGTTCACTATGAACTAGTTTATTAAGATTTAATAAACATACATATCAGATCAACATTTATAAAATTCATGAAATGTGGATGATATCCATTAAAGCATAAGGAAAACAGTCAACAGAAAATGTTGTTTCGTCTAACAGTAAACAGATTTGCCACTTCAATGAAATTATTAATAATAATGATACAGTCTGTATATTGTTTATATACACTAGAGTAAGAAATGCTTGGCACAAGTGTCCGTATTATGCTATATTTCACCAACGTCAATGGAACAGTTCGTAAAGACACTTTCGTGGCCTATCACTAAGTGTGTAGTAACATATAGTGATTATACGACCACCCTCTTAATTAATCATCCCAAATTAATTACACTGTTACCCGCAGATTTAAAACAGAAGGTTAAAGAATTCTACCAGCTGCTATCACAGACTTCTTGAGTTGCTCCACTTGTTTCGCATAGTGCATAAAGAACACCCTGGATGACTACCAGCCGGTGTACGAACAAAGATGTTCGAAGTCCATATAATTAAAGAAATTTTATGGAAGAAGCAACTCTTCTCGGATCATGACAAACGGGTGTACTGTCAGGATCCGTTTGCGAATAACGCAGGTGAGTTTCGCCCTTAATTATAGATAGCTTTTGACTTGAGGTTTCTCCTCTGAACAGCTGTCCTCCCATAAAGTCTGAAGTTCTATGAAGATAGACCTTTAGGCACTCCACTGGACATTAAGATGCATCTTCCTTCAGAGGGCAGATTCTCTAGGGACCCCACCTGTTGGTGGTAGCTTGTTCTTGGTGAGAAACATTGGGTCTGGAAATAGATTCAGTTCTCCCTCCAAGAACTGGACCTGGCCTTCCTCTCTAGAAAGAACCACCATTTCACTTACTCTGGCCCCCAAAGCGAGTACAAACAGAAAACGGATTTTGAGCAAAGTGAAAAATCTATTTTTGGGTGAGATGGCAATGTTGTCTTTACACGCCATATAGCAATCTGCACCCCGAACAGAGTTAACACTTCGAAGGGGTCAATTGGCAAGAAAACGAAAACGAGAAAGAAAGGAGAGCCGCTCGAAAGGTATCTCTCCTCTCCCGTTTCGTAAGCGTGCATTGCGCCGCTCACGGCGCCATCTGTATTCCTTGTAGCGATACACGAGGTGCTACAGATACTGTATGTAGGGAGGGGACCTACAGCCCTTTAGAAGAAAGGGAAGGGAGGGTCAATCAGGACGACATGGCCATCTCACCCAGAAATAGATTTTTCGCTTCGCTCAAAATCCGTTTTTTTGGCTCAAGCCATGTCCTCCTGAGGGAAGTATAACAGACATTACTGTATTTGTTGATTCTCAAAACGAAGGTATTTCCCGGCCAACTAGACCTAGAGATCTAAGATGTTACCGTCATACATCTTTTCAACTAACCATAAACCATGTTAGTGCTTCCTGCCCCCTACAGGGAAGAGTCACACTAGACTCTTGAAAAGTCTCGAATAGTACATATACCTATGTATGAATAACAGACAAGCCAATATAGTGGTCTCACCCTATATCATGTAAAGCATAGTTTTGTCAAGAACCACTGAGTCAATATGAAATATTGACCAGTTCCCCGTTCAATACTGGATTGGACAAAGGTTTATATACGAGTAGGAGGAAAACTTGCATATCCGCCACGGTCCCCTTAGGGCATGGAGTCCTATGGCCAAGGGAAAGCATAAACCAATGCAAAGAATGCTTGCATAAGGGAACAATCTATTAGAATTATCCAAGATACATATACATAGAAACGTAATGCTAAGCTATTCAAATAAATTGTCACAGGTGAAGGAGACACAATGTTCACAACCATTATATATATACAATATATATATATATATATATATATATATATAAGAGGAGGATAACCAATAAATAAGCATAAGCATGATAGTAAACAGAAAACTTGTTTATCTGAAAGAAGAACATTACCGCCACTTTTAACATACCGAGGTATCGAAATCATAAAAGTCTGTATTACTAATCAGTTACATTAGCGTTGGAAACGCTCGGCACACAAGTCTGCACTTATGCTAGGTTCACCTTTGAATGTAGAACAGTCAATGTGGGCAACCCAGTGCCCTAACACTTAGTTTGTGGAACAGTTTGTAACTACACACTCACCCTGGAATTAATCGTCCCAATTAAATCCACTGTTCTTCGCAGAGTTAAACAGCAGGGTTAACGACACTACCCACTGCTACCACAGACCTCTTTAGTTGCTCCACTTGCTTCGCATAGTGACGAAAGAACACTCTGGAAGACTTCCAGCCAGTGTATGAACGAAGATGTTCGAAATCCATAAAATTAAAGAAATTTAAGGATAAGGCAACTTTCCTTGGATCGTGACCTGCGGGTGTACTGCCTGGATCCGTTCTGCGAATAAAATAGGTGATTTTTGCCTTAAGTTGTTTCAGTGATAAATTTGAGCCTGATGTTTCTCCCCTGAATAGTTGACCACCCATGAAGTCTGAAGTTCTACGAAGATAGACCTTTAGGCATTCCACTGGACATAGAGATGCATCTTCTTTCAGAGGGCAGATTCTCCAGGGACCCCACCTGTTGGTGGGTAACTCGTTCTTGGCGAGAAATGTAGGATCCGGAAACAGGTTCAGTTCTCCCCCATCCAAGAACTGAACACGACCCTCCTCTCTCGAGAAGGCTACAATTTCACTAACCCTGGCCCCCGACGCGAGTGCTAACAGGAAAATAACTTTTTGGGTCAAATCCTTTAAAGCACACTCCTCATTGTTCAATAGCGAAGCGAAATGAAGAACTTTATCTAAAGACCGTGAAATGGGCTTTGGAGGTGCTGATGGTGTGAGACTAGCACAGGCTTCGGAATTTTATTAAAAATATCGTTAGAGAGGTCGACCTGGAAGGCATATAAAATGGGTCTAAACAAAGCAGATTTACACGTTGATATTGTGTTGGCTGCTAATCCTTGACCATGGAGGTGGATGAAGAAAGATAAGCAGAAGTCCGTC
>NC_090740.1:49682864-49685364 GCF_036898095.1 Palaemon carinicauda
AGAGAGAGAGAGAGAGAGAGAGAGAGAGGGGGGGGGATGGTAGTAAAAAGATTTCAATCTTTCAACTAGTAGAGAGAGAGAGAGAGAGAGAGAGAGAGAGAGAGAGAGAGACCTTACCTTATTGCCTTATTCCATGTTTGGGCTTCCCCAGGTCTCAGTGCGAGGCACCTCGTATATCTACCAGAGAGTTGCTAATGCATCTTCCGGTGTATTTTGCATCTTCTAATCTTGGATGAGAGAGAGAGAGAGAGAGAGAGAGAGAGAGAGAGAGAGAGAGAGAGACAGAGAGAGAGAGCCTTACCTTATTGCCTTATTCCATGTTTGGGCTTCCCCAGGTCTCAGTGCGAGGCACCTCGTATATCCACCAGAGAGATGCTAATGCATCTTCCGGTGTATTTTGCATCTTCCAGTCTTGGATGAGAGAGAGAGAGAGAGAGAGAGAGAGAGAGAGAGAGAGAGAGATGAGACGTCAATAAAAAGAAAATTTCAATATCGTTTCAACTAGTGTATATTGTATAATCATATACAATCGAAAAAGTAACGAATTTAATACACAATTATTTTGTAGCAATTTTTTTTGTCTATTTTTTCTAAGGTATCTTATCTCCATATTTAATTATAATTATATCACATTTATTTTTTATTTTCTTATATATTTATACCTAGATGGGGTCGGGCACCCAGAAAAAAATCCAAAGGAAGTGACCTATATAAATATGATAGCCTCTATGTACCATGTACATGTTATTCCGGATTATAGTGTTATAGAAAACTAAGCAGGTAGGCTGGCCAGGGCACCAGCCGCCAGTTAAGATACTACCGCACGAGAGTTATTAGGTCTTTTGACTGGCCAGAGAGTACTACATTTGAACCCTCTTTCTGGTTATGGTTCATTTTGTTTTTGGCTACATATACACCGAATAGTCTGACCTACTCTTACCACATTCTCATCTTTCTACCTACACCTGACAACACTGAGGTTACCAAACAATTCTTCTTCGCTCAAGGAGTTAACTACTGCAATGTAATTGTTCAATGGTTACTTTTCTCTCAATAAATATAGAAGAGACTCTTCAGTTGTGGTAAGCAGGTCTTCTAAAAGAAAAACTATCCAAAATAAAAAAAATTTTCTCTGGTCTTGGGTAGTGTCATAGCCTCTGTACTATGGCGTCTACTGTCTTGGATTATTTCCCTCCCTTTTTTTTATGTTTTTATAGTTTATATATGAAGAATTTAATTTGATAACGTTACTGTTCTAAAAATATTTCATGTTTATTGTTTTCTTGAAGCTTGTGTTTTTATTTGTTTCGTTTCCTCACTGGGCTATTTTTCCTGTTGGAGCCCTAGGACATATAGCATCTTCCTTTCCAAACTAGAGTTGTGGCCTACCTTTTGATAATAATAATAATAATTAATAATAATAATAATAATAATAATAATAATAATAATAATAATAATAATAATAATCATCATCATCATTGTGCAATTCTCACAATATATTTGTGGCTGTAAATACTGAACTACGGTATTGTAGAATCAAATTAATAATAATGCGAATATTTGTACTCATAACTTTCATTTGTACATTATGCAGTATGTAATAGTGATCAAAAGTATGAACTAATTTTAATGTTATTGAATGCATAAGGAGTTTGCAGAACTGAATATATTGATAATGAAGTAGATGACCTTAGGCATTGACAAAATATAAAGAAGAAGAAGAAGACGAAAAAAAAAACGTTTTGCTAGTAATAGAGAGAACTACAACTTCTTTTAAATAACTTCGTAGTTATTGTAGCGTTTAAAAGTAATAAAACAATAGCAATAGCTATCACAAAGAACTCTATATGATGAATATACATATGGATATTGATTTTTAACTAGATACAAATCTTAAATTTCAGTAGAAATTTTCATCTCTATCCGTGGACTAAGTGAATATAAATTCGTATCATACAAATATAGTTATTATACTGTAAACTTCTAACCTCTTTTTTTTTTTTATTAACTTTCTTCTTAGTAAATAGTAGAAGAGACTCCTTAACTTTGGTTAGCAGCTCTTCTAGGGGAAGGACACTCCAAAATCAAACCATTGTTCTCTAGACTTTGATAGTGCCATAGCCTCTGTACCACGGTCTTCCACTGTCTTATGTTAGAGTTCTCTTGCTTGAGGGTACACTTAGGAACACTGTTCTATCTTATTTCTCTTTCTATTGTTTTGTTAAAGATTTTATAGTTTATATAAGAGAGATTTATTTTAATGTTGTTACGCTTTTTAAAATATTTAATATTTCCTAGTTTCCGTTCCTCACCCGGCTATATTCCCTGTTGGAGCCCCTGGACTTATAGCATCAAGCTTTTCCATCTAAGGTTGTAGCTTAGCAAGTATTAATAATAATAATAATAATAATAATAATAATAATAATAATAATAATAATAATAATAATAACTGGCGGAGAAAGGACTTCTAATTTTTGAACACGTAATTGTTTTAAATGAC
>NC_090740.1:49690364-49722864 GCF_036898095.1 Palaemon carinicauda
TTTACCAGAGGATTACTCTATCTGTGGATTCTCAACCGGTGCCGTACTCCCAAGAAAGTATCTTCCTGGTCCATCTAGACCTAGAGACCTATGATGTTACCGTCATACATCATTTCATCTAATCATGAACTATGTTAGTGCTTCCTGGCCCCTACAGGGAAATGTCTAACTAAACTCTTGAAAAAGTCTCGAGGAGTACATAATACATAGATGACAAAATGACAAGCTTGTATAGTGGTCTCGCCCTATACATTATACAGCAAAGTTTGTATAAGAGTCACCAATGTCAGTATGAATTCCTGACATATCCCCCAATATGGCTACTCTTTTTAACTATTGGATAACAGTTGTATCCGCATAGGAACAAATTTTGCATCTCTACCACCATCACCTTAGGGTACAACGTCAACCTTTCCTAAGGAAGGGTTAAAGTGAGTAGATTTTTGCTTGAATCAAGGAACAATCTTAAAAGATATACCATGATAAAAATATCCATATTTTAATCTTAATGCTCAGTACATTTCTAATAAAATGAGTGTGGGCGAATAAGACGCAGGGTTCACTATGAACTAGTTTATTAAGATTTAATAAACATACATATCAGATCAACATTTATAAAATTCATGAAATGTGGATGATTTCCATTAAAGCATAAAGAAAACAGTCAACAGAAAATATTGTTTCGTCTAACAGGAAACAGATTTGCCACTTCAATCAAATTATTAATAATAATGATACAGTCTGTATATTGTTTATATACACTAGAGTAAGAAATGCTTGGCACAAGTGTCCGTATTATGCTATATTTCACCAACGTCAATGGAACAGTTCGTAAAGACACTTTCGTGGCCTATCACTAAGTGTGTAGTAACATATAGTGATTACACGACCACCCTCTTAATTAATCATCCCAAATTAATTACACTGTTACCCGCAGATTTAAAACAGAAGGTTAAAGAATTCTACCAGCTGCTATCACAGACTTCTTGAGTTGCTCCACTTGTTTCGCATAGTGCATAAAGAACACCCTGGATGACTACCAGCCGGTGTACGAACAAAGATGTTCGAAGTCCATATAATTAAAGAAATTTTATGGAAGAAGCAACTCTTCTCGGATCATGACAAACGGGTGTACTGTCAGGATCCGTTTGCGAATAACGCAGGTGACTTTCGCCCTTAATTATAGATAGCTTTTGACTTGAGGTTTCTCCTCTGAACAGCTGTCCTCCCATAAAGTCTGAAGTTCTATGAAGATAGACCTTTAGGCACTCCACTGGACATTAAGATGCATCTTCCTTCAGAGGGCAGATTCTCTAGGGACCCCACCTGTTGGTGGTAGCTTGTTCTTGGTGAGAAACATTGGGTCTGGAAATAGATTCAGTTCTCCCTCCAAGAACTGGACCTGGCCTTCCTCGCTAGAAAGAACCACCATTTCACTTACTCTGGCCCCCAAAGCGAGTACAAACAGAAAACGGATTTTGAGCAAAGCGAAAAATCTATTTTTGGGTGAGATGGCAATGTTGTCTTGACATGCCACATAGCAATCTGCACCCCGAACAGAGTTAACACTTCGAAGGGGTCAATTGGCAAGAAAACGAAAACGAGAAAGAAAGGAGAGCCGCTCAAAAGGTATCTCTCCTCTCCCGTTTCGTAAGCGTGCATTGCGCCGCTCACGGCGCCATCTGTATTCCTTGTAGCGATACACGAGGTGCTACAGATACTGTATGTAGGGAGGGGACCTACAGCCCTTTAGAAGAAAGGGAAGGGCGGGTCAATCAGGACGACAAGGCCATCTCACCCAAAAATTGATTTTTCGCTTCGCTCAAAATCCGTTTTTTTTGGCTCAAGCCATGTCCTGAGGGAAGTATAACAGACATTACTGTATTTGTTGATTCTCAAAACGTGCCATACTCCCCGAAGGTATTTCCCGGCCAACTAGACCTAGAGATCTAAGATGTTACCGTCATACATCTTTTCAACTAACCATAGACCATGTTAGTGCTTCCTGCCCCCTACAGGGAAGAGTCACACTAGACTCTTGAAAAGTCTCGAATAGTACATATACCTATGTATGAATAACAGACAAGCCAATATAGTGGTCTCACCCTATATCATGTAAAGCATAGTTTTGTCAAGAACCACTGAGTCAATATGAAATATTGACCAGTTCCCCGTTCAATACTGGATTGGACAAAGGTTTATATACGAGTAGGAGGAAAACTTGCATAGCCGCCACCGTCCCCTTAGGGCATGGAGTCCTATGGCCAAGGGAAAGCATAAACCAATGCAAAGAATGCTTGCATAAGGGAACAATCTATTAGAATTATCCAAGATACATATACATAGAAACGTAATGCTAAGCTATTTCAAATAAATTGTCACAGGTGAAGGAGACACAATGTTCACAACCATTATATATATATATATATATATATATATAGAGGAGGATAACCAATAAATAAGCATAAGCATGATAGTAAACAGAAAACTTGTTTATCTGAAAGAAGAACATTACCGCCACTTTTAACATACCGAGGTATCAAAACCATAAAAGTCTGTATTACTAATCAGTTACATTAACGTTGGAAACGCTCGGCACACAAGTCTGCACTTATGCTAGGTTCACCTTTGAATGTAGAACAGTCAGTGTGTAGTTTGTAACTACACACTCACCCTGGAATTAATCGTCCCAATTAAATCCACTGTTCTTCGCAGAGTTAAACAGCAGGGTTAACGACACTACCCACTGCTACCACAGACCTCTTTAGTTGCTCCACTTGCTTCGCATAGTGACGAAAGAACACTCTGGAAGACTTCCAGCCAGTGTATGAACGAAGATGTTCAAAATCCATAGAATTAAAGAAATTTAAGGATAAGGCAACTTTCCTTGGATCGTGACCTGCGGGTGTACTGCCTGGATCCGTTCTGCGAATAAAATAGGTGATTTTTGCCTTAAGTTGTTTCAGTGATAAATTTGAGCCTGATGTTTCTCCCCTGAATAGTTGACCACCCATGAAGTCTGAAGTTCTACGAAGATAGACCTTTAGGCATTCCACTGGACATAGAGATGCATCTTCTTTCAGAGGGCAGATTCCCCAGGGACCCCACCTGTTGGTGGGTAACTCGTTCTTGGCGAGAAATGTAGGATCTGGAAACAGGTTCAGTTCTCCCCCATCCAAGAGCTGAACACGACCCTCCTCTCTCGAGAAGGCTACAATTTCACTAACCCTGGCCCCCGACGCTAGTGCTAACGGGGAAATAACTTTTTGGGTCAAATCCTTTAAAGCACACTCCTCATTGTTCAATAGCGAAGCGAAATGAAGAACTTTATCTAAAGACCGTGAAATGGGCTTTGGAGGTGCTGATGGTGTGAGACTAGCACAGGCTTTCGGAATTCTATTAAAAATATCGTTAGAGAGGTCGACCTGGAAGGCATATAAAATGGGTCTAAACAAAGCAGATTTACACGTTGATATTGTGTTGGCTGCTAATCCTTGACCATGGAGGTGGATGAAGAAAGATAAGCAAAAGTCCGTCGAGATCTTTTGCTGATTCTTCACCTTGACAAAGGCCACCCATTTCCTCCATGATGACTCATATTGCCTTCTAGTAGATTTGCACTTATATTCCTCTAAAAAGTGTATACTGTCTTTCAAAATCCCGAAACGTTTCCTCACCGCTAGGGAGAGAAAATCATGAGCTGCAGGTTCCGAGTTTTCTGTGATGAAGCGCAGACAATCGACTTCTGAACTCGCTGGGTCAGAGCTGGATCTGGTAACGGTAGACACTTCAGCCGTAGTTCCAATGCCAGAGGGAACCACACGCTATTAGGCCACTTGTGAGCCACTATTGCCGCTACTCCCTTGAAAGATCTCAGTTTGTTGAGGACCCTCAATAGAAGGTTGTGAGGAGGGAACAGGTAAATCTTGGACCATCTGTTCCAGTCAAGGGACATCGCTTCCACTGCTTCCGCCAAGGGATCCTCGTACGGGGACACGTAATGGGGTAACTTCTTGTTGTCTTTCATAGCAAAGAGGTCTATCTGCAGTTCTAGGACTTGACTCAAGATGAGGGAGAATGATCCTGCGTCTAGGGACCATTCCGACTCTATGGGTGTGAACCTGGATAGAGCGTCCGCTGTCACATTGCGGACTCCTTGAAGGTGAACTGCCGACAGGTACCACTTCTTCTTTTCCGCCAGTCGAAAGATGGCCAAAATCACCTGGTTGAGTGGTGGTGACATCGAGCTTTGTCGATTCAAGCATCTCACAATCACCTCGCTGTCCAGCACCAACCTTATGTGTATCGAGCGACGAGGTGAGACTTTCTTCAAGGTATGGAGTACTGCCATAGCTTCCAGAAAGTTTATGTGAAATGTCTTCAATAGATTGTACCAAGTCCCTTGGGCCTTCTTCCGATGAGAATGACATCACCACCCCTCCTTTGAGGGGTCTGTGTGAATAGTCACCGAGGGGGGAGGTGGCTGAAGAAGTACTGACTTCTTTAGTTGCCTGTCTCGGGACCAAGGCCTGAAAAGCGTACATAGACGAAGCGGAACTGGTTTTATCAGATCTCTTCACGCGTTTGATGCATAACTTCCCCAAACTCCGGTTGCATCCTTTAGCTGTGCTCTTAGCACCGGGTCTGTTACTGAAGCAAACTGGAGAGAACCTAGCACTCTCTCCTGTTCGCTTCTTGATATCCTTTCGGAATCCAGAAGTCTCTTGACAGAACCAGATATCTCCTTCCTCTTCTTCGCCGGGATGGAGAGTTGGTGTGACACTAGGTCCCAGTAGATTCCCAACCACTGGAACTTTTGAGATGGAGAAAGTTGATCTTGAAGCCTAGATACTTTAGGAACTGATTCACCTGTAGGGAAGCTTACAAACGGGTCTAGGCGAATTTGTCTAAAACAATTTTTCTTAAATACAATTTGTCTCAATCAATTTGTCTAGACCAATACGTCTAAAACAATTTGTCTAAAGTACAATTTGTCTAATAACAAGATGTCTAAAATACAATTTGTCTAAAATAGAGAAAAAAAATAAAAAAATAATCAAACTAATCAGATCAAATAAACGAAAATTGAAAAGGGTGAATAAAAAAATGTTATTTACAGAACTGTAATGATTGTTTTGAAAGGGAAACAACCTTTCCTGAATTTCTATCTTTTCTTATTGTTTTACTTCTAAACCATGGCCGTTTACTAAAATTAATCGTTTACTGTAATTATAACTGTTGTTCTCTTAAAAACAGATATGGAAAAAAATCCTTCTTCATTTTACATAAACAAAGCAAGTTTTTATTATGGTAACATTTAAACTAGTTACACCTATAGCCCAAAATGCCTCTTGAATTCATCGAATCAGAAAAAGGTCGTAAGAAATTAGTTGAGAATGGATTCACATTTTAAAAAAATTGGAAGTGTGATAAATATCCAATAACAAAATGCCGCGCTCGTATAATTGCGGCAAATGATCACATAGTAAAATCATCTACAAATCACAATCATGTATTATATGTGGCCGAAATTGCAGCAAAGGAAATTATGACAAAAATATGTCATCCGGGTAAGACAACACAAGACGCACCCAGATCAGTTTTATCTAATGTGCTCGAAGATTGCGATCAAACTGTTGCTCCAAAACTTCCCAAGTATGAAGGGAACTATAAGATCTATAAGACAACAAACCCTCGCTGTACCAGCCCTACCATCAACATGCAGTGAAATCGTTTTTCCACCGGATGACTCGGGACCGGTTGAAAAGCGTAATGTCATATTTGCAACCAAATGGAATTTACAGTGTTTATCACAAAGTAGTCATTGGTATGCTGACGGAACATTTAAAACTGTACGTTTGATTCATGGACTAACACAAAAAGTATCGTTGCCACTTCTTTTTGCATTATTGCCAGATAAAACAGAAGAAACTTAAATAGATTTTTACAGCAGTTAAAGAAGCTTGAACCTTTGTGCACACCACTATCAATAACGATCGATTTTGAGAAAGCTATGATGAAAGCGTGTCTGAAGGAGTTTCCAAACACAGAACAAAATGGTTGCTTTTTCCACTTCAGCCAATGTATTTTCCGTGCAATACAAAATAATGGCCTAAAACGAATATATGAAACAGAAACTAGTTTTGCTCTACAGATGAGGATGCTACCAGCATTGGCATTCGTACCCGTAGGTAGCGTAATAGACGCGTTTGAATTATTGTGTGATAACAACACCTTCCCCCATGAAGCACAAGATGTCCTAGATTATTTTGAAGACACCTGGATTGGGAGGCCTAATAGAAGGTACGGTCGACGTCCATCTGTTTTTCCACATGATATGTGGAATATGTATTCTAGAGTGCTTAATAATCTTCCTAAAACGAACAATGCCGTCGAAGCATGGAATCATGGATTCGAAACTGAAGTAGGTGTTCATCCCCCCAATATATGGAAGTTGATCAACTGTTTAAAAAAAGAACGAAGTTTAAATGAGGTAGGAATTGAGCAATATGTTGCAGGGATGGAGTCAGAACCACCAAGATTCGGCAAAACGTCTAAATAGTCTTGTTCAAACTTTTGATCAAAATAATATCATTGATTACATACGTGGTATTGCCCACGAACTTTCTTTTTAACTGTAAAAGAAGAGTTTTCAAAAGATATTCTTTTAATAAAACCTTTATTAGTTTTTTATGTATTAAATTCTACATTTTAATTTTCTATATGAATGTATTTTATTAATTTTAGGCTAGGCTACCTGTTTAGTTTTTTTTTTCTGTAGTTTCTTCCTTTATGTAATTCTACATCTAATTCTGCATTTAATAAATATTTTGCTTCATTTTATTTGATTTTATTTTATTTACCATGATTTTCTTTACTTCATTCACACTTTGAACTACCATTCCCCATTATTATTATTATTATTATTATTGTTATTATTATTATTATTATTATTATTATTATTATTATTATTATTATTATTATTATTATTATTATTATTATTATTATTAAAAAAAGGAAAGTGTAAATAGTATCTTTTGAGAAAAAATAAACAAGAAACCAGTTATTCTAAGTTCTTTCTAGAAATAATGATCTCAAATCCTCTTAATTGCCACTTTAGGGTGTGGAGTTGTTGAGTTCCTGAAGTTTTTTATTTTAGACAAATTGTATTTTAGACATTTTGTTATTAGACAAATTGTACTTTAGACAAATTGCTTTAGACAAATTGGTCAAGACGAATTGATTTACACGAATTGTATTTTAGACAAATTGTTTTAGACAAACTCGCCTTATCCCCTTACAAACATTCTGTCTTGGATGCTGCCCACACCAGCCAGTCGTCCAGGTAGGCTACCACATGGATTCCCTTTAGGCGTAATTGTTTGAGAGCTACGCTCGCAAGCTTCGTGAAGATCCTTGGGGCTATGTTTAGCCTGAATGGCATGGCTCTGAAGGCGTAGAGTCTTCGATGTAGCTTGAACCCTAGGTAGGGGGAGAGTTGACAATTGATTGGAATGAGCCAATAGGCGTCTGACAAATCTATGGAGACGGTAAATGCCCTCTTGGGCAGTAACGTTCTTATATGTTGCAGTGTCAGCATCTTGAACTTGCAGTTCACTATGAACTTTTTGAGTGGCGACAAGTCCAGAATGACTCTGAGTTTTTCTGAGTCCTTCTTGGGAACACAAAACCGCTCCCTTGGAATTTGATGGACTTTACCCCTCGGATTACTCTCTTCTCCAACAGTTCTTGAATGTACTCCTCTAGAACAGGGGTGAAGTGTTGGAAAAATCGAGGGCACGGGGGTGGAATGCTGTACCAGCTCCAACCCAGTCCATTCTTGAATAGGCTGTGGGCCAAGGGATCGAAGGTCCACCGATCCCGAAAATTCTGAAGTCTCCCTCCTACCGGTATCATCTCACTTTGACTGCTGTTGCCCTGAGGCCTTGCCTCCTTGACCGCGACCACCCCTGAATCCCCTCCCCCTTGAGGGGCGTCTAGATGAACCTCTGGCTGCTCCTGTAGGCTTCGCTCAAAAGGTAGTTGACTGCCCTTCGAATGCTGGGTAAAATGCCGGAAACTGCGTCGACACGGCTTGGGGTACCCACTGGTACGTGGTCGGGGTTTCTGACACCATCTGGGACACTGTAGGCATAGGAAATTGCTGTTGCTGCTGCTGTCTGAATGGCTTGGTTGGCCGAGAGGGTAGCCTAGTCTTCTTAGTCTTCCTCTTTGGTTGGGGACCCTCATCCGGGGAAGACTTTCTCTTGAGAGATAGTCCCCACTTCTGGAGAAGGTTTCTATTCTCCATGGAGGCCTTATCTACAACCTTTTTGACCGCTTCACTAGGGAAGAGGTCTTTGCCCCAAATGTTGGAGGAGATTAGCTTCCTTGGCTCGTGCCTCACCGCAGCTGAGGCGAACACGAACTCCCTACAAGCCCTCCTAGCTTTGACGAAGCTATAAAGGTCCTTCGTCACTGTGACTAGGTGTGTCTTAGCCACTACCATGAACATTTCATGGACCTTGGAGTCACTTGCCATTGTCTCTAGAGTCATTTGATGAGACATTGAGGCAGCAAGTCTTTCTTTTTTCCCAAGCTCCCTTCGAAAAATAAATTCAGACAGCCCTGGGAGGTTCTCACCGAACTGACATCCAGCAATATCAACCTATAATTTCCCGACTGAGAAGGTAAGATGGACGTCCTTCCAGTCTTTGTGGTTCATGGGTAGGGCCAAAGACAGAGGTTTACACTCCTCGAAGTAGGGGCATGGCTTACCTGCCTCGACTGCTTTCAGCACAGACGTAAACCCTTTCTGCATAAAGGGGAAGGCTCTAGAAGGAGAGGACACAAAGGAAGGGTGCTTCTTACTCAAAGCAGGTACCTTTGAGTTTGTGAAGTCCCTCTCTTTCATCGGGCTTGACATTAAAGCTTGAGCCTTAGCGTGGTCCAAAACTATGACCTCCTTCGGCTTCGTTTATTCCTTTGAGGCTGGTTCCTTCCTTAGACGAACATAACAGTCCGGATACGACTCCTTTCTGGGCCAGAATTCCACCTCCTCAAGGGGGACTGAGCCCAACTTCTCCGAAATGACGATTTTTCCAGTCGTCATAGGCATGTGCTCAGCATACTTCCAAGGGTTGGCATCTGAGCACAAGGGAAGGTCTTTCATGCTGAGCTTCTTCTGGGGCCCACGTGATGCTGCAAGTCTGCGCATCTCCAGCTTCATTGCAGCAGCCTTCTCATTATTTTCCCTCTGCATCTGTTGGATCATTCCAACGATGGAGGAAAGGGTCTTTCCCAGCTCATCTGGGAGAGAGGATGATGTTGAGGGAATAGGTTCAGGGGCCTGAACCGGATTAGCCGACACCTCGTCGACCTCTTCCTCTTCATTGTCTGGAGCCTGCTCTTCATCCTGGTCTTCTGCCAGAAGGTCATCATCCAGACGCTCGGACACTTCCGACATCCTATCGTCCAATTGGATGTCCTGCAGGGCGTCCGCGACTTCAGCTCCACGGGGATCTGAACCACTGGTATCTTCACTTGAGGCTGGGGAATCACTGCCTCAGCCGACGCCCTGGGGAAAAGGTAAGCCCTCATCTTCTCACTTGGAAGATAGGGCCCAGAAGTGTTCTTCTGAGAGCCCCTTACCCACGTACGAAACTTCACCCTTGCTGTGTCCCTTTACTCCACTGTCTTAGGGGAATCAAAAGCCTCAGTAATCAGGTTTGTGCAAACGGTACATACCTGCGGGTCCCAATACCGGATATCACCTTTGGAGACTGCGCATGCTGCGTGCCTCCTACATAAATCATGTCCGCAGAAGTTCTTGCTGCGGACGTTGCAGAAAACGCTTTCACACCTTGGATGGTCCTCCTGTAAAGAGAAGAAAATTCCGTGAGCTACTGGCTACAGTATAGAAGGTAATGTGCCAGCCGGCACACACCTTAACTAGTTCCAAAGTATACTACTTATAAACTATAAGGTGGAACAACGCTGGTTCAAATGCGTGTGCCGGCCTGCAGTGACTGCCAGCCGGCAACTACACAAGATAGCACCCGGCTGCCGGTCGCCAAACGTAGCGGCCGGCAGAACCTTGGTGTGTTTCTATTGCCGGCCAGCAGGGAACTGCCGGCCGGCAGCTAAACAACAACCAAACCCGGCTGCTGGCCACTAATCGTAGCGGTCGGCAGACAATGGTGTGATATATAGCCAGCCAGCAAAGGTATACAACCAATGCCGGCCGGCAGCAAAAGAACCAGAGAACTCCGATTGCCCGGCTGCCGGCCACTCAGGCCGTCCAAGTAGGCTATTACTTGGACTCCCTTTAGGCGTAATTGATGGACGGCTGCGTTCGCGAGCTTCGTGAAAATCCTTAGGGCTATGTTTAGCCCGAAAGACATGGCTCTGGAGGCGTAAATTTTTTTATGAACTTGAAGCCTAGGTAGGAGGAGAGATGACGATTAATTAGAATGTGCCAATAAGCTTCAGACAAGTCTATAGAAACAGTTTATGCCCTTTTGGGCAGTAGGGTCCTTATGTGTTGAAGTGTGAGCATTCTGAACTTGTAGTTCACTATGAAATTGTTGAGTGGTGGCAAATCTAGAATGACTGTGAGTTTTCCTGAGTCCTTCTTTGGAACACAAAACAGCCTTCCTTGGAATTTGATGGACTTAACTTTCCGGATTACTCTTTTGTCTAATAGTTCTCAGACATATTCTTCCAGAACAGTGGTTGATTGTTGGGAAAATTGAAGAAATTTAGGTGGAGAATTGCTCCAGCTCCAGCTTAGTCCATTCTTTATTAGGCAGTGGGCCCAGGGTTCGAAGATCCAGCGATCCCTAAATAGCTGTAGTCTCCCTCCTACTGAAAGCATCTCACTTCAGCTGTTGTAGACCGGAGGCCTTGCCTCCTTGACCGCATCCTACCCTGGATCCCCTTCCCCTTGAAGGGCGTCTAGAAGAACCTCTGGCTGTTCCTCTAACCTTCGAACGAAAGGAAGAAGTCTGCCTTTCGAAGGCTGGGTTAAAAATATATATATATATATATATATATATGTAAATATATATATATATATATATCTATATATATATAAAAATATATATATATATATATATATATGTATATATATATATATATATATAGATATATATATATATATATATATATATATATATATATATATAAATATATATATATATATATATATATGTAAATATATATATGTATCTATATATATATATATATATCTATATATATATATATATATATACATATATATATATTTATATATATATATATATATATATATAAATATATATATATATATATATATCTATATATATATATATATATATAGATATATATATATATATATATATATTTATATATTTATATATATATATATATATATATAAATATATATATATATATATATGTATATAAATATATATATATATATATATATATACGTATATATATATATATATATATATACATATATATATATATATATATATGTATTTATTTATATATATATATATATATGTATATATATATATATATATATATATTTATATATATATATATATATATATATTTATATATATATATATATATATATATTTTATATATATATATATATATATATATTTATATATATATATATATATATATATAATATATATATATATAAATATATATATATGTATATATATATATATATATATATATATGGTAGCCTACG
The DNA here is from genome assembly GCF_036898095.1 of Palaemon carinicauda. Taxonomy (NCBI): domain Eukaryota; kingdom Metazoa; phylum Arthropoda; class Malacostraca; order Decapoda; family Palaemonidae; genus Palaemon; species Palaemon carinicauda. Next base: position 49,702,111 of record NC_090740.1, read on the forward strand.
TGGTTGGAGGTTGTGCCACTATCTGAGGCACCGCAGGCACAGGGAGTTGTTGTTGTTGTTGCTGTTCGTAGGGTTTAGCCAGCCGAGAGGATAGCCTAAGCCTTTTTGTCTTCCTCTTGGGTTGGGGACCCTCATCTGGAGAAGACTTTCTCTTAGGATCTAAGGCTCACTTTTGGAGAAGGTTCCTATACTCTGTGGCGGCCTTGTCTACTACCTCTTTAACCACTTCATTTGGAAAGAGGTTTTTACCCCAGATATGAGAGGAGATCAGTTTCCTCGGTTCGTTCCTCACCGCAGCCAAGCCGAACATGAACTCTCTACAGGCTTTCCTAGCTTTAATAAAGCTATAGAGATCCTTCGTAACTGTGACCAGATCGGTTTTGGCCACTACCATGAATATGTCCAGGTTCTTGGGGTCACTTACCATCGTTTCTAATGTCGTCTCTTGCTCTCTGCGCAAGAAAACCTCCAACAGTTTTGTAAGTTCCTCACCAAACTGACGTTCAGCAATATCAGCTTCTAGCTTCCCGACTGAGAAGGTAAGGTGTACGTCCTTCCAGTCTTCTTGGTCCAAGGGCAAGGTCAGAGATAACGGCTTGCACTCCTCCGAGGAGGGGCATGGTTTCACTGCCTCCACCGCCTTTAAGGCTGCCTTATATCCCTTTTCCAAGAAGGGAAAGCCTCTGGTAGGAGAGGCCACAAAGGAGGAAAGCTTCTTACTCAAGGCTGGCACCTTTGAGTTCGTGAAGCACCTCTCTTTCATCAAGCCTGCTAGTAACACCTGAGCTTTACTATGGTAAAAAACTATGGCCTTCTTCGGCTTCGTCTCCTCCTTTGAGGCTGGCACCTTCCTAAGGTGGACATAGCAGTCCAGGTAAGAATCTTTGTTGGGCCAAAATTCCACCTCTTCAAGGGGAATTGCTCCCAGCTTTTCTGATATCACGATCTTCCCGGTTGTCATTGGCATGTGTTCGGCATACCTCCAAGGATTGGTATCCGAGCACAAAGGAAGATCCTTCACGTTGAGTCGCTTCTGGGACCCATGTGATGCTGCAAGTCTACGTATCTCCAGTTTCATTGCAGCTTCCTTCTCATCAATCTTCTTTTTAATTTGTTGGATCATCTCAACAATAGAAGAAAGAGTCCTACCCCAGTTCATCTGGGATAGCAGACAATGTAGAGGGAACAGGTTCTGGGTCGGAACCGATGTAATCAACACCTCGTCGATATCTTCCTCTTCTACTTGAGGACCCTGGGATAGCTTCTCCTCCTGACTTTCCCATAGAAGGTCCTTCTCTGTAGAATCTGACACCTCCGACATCTTATCATCCAATTGGATGTCTTGAAGGGTGGCGGAGACTTCAGAATCTATCGGATTCTGGGCAGTTGTTATCTCCACTTGAGGCTGAGGAATGACTGCATCAGCAGATGCTTTAGGAAAAATGGTAGGCCCTTATCTTCTCATTTGGAATGTAGGGGTCTGAGGTGTTTTTCTGAAAACCCCTCATCCAGGTTCGTAACTTTTTCCCAGGCAGCATCCCTTGACTCCGTACACTTAGGATTGTCAAAAGTCTCGGTAATCAGGTTAGAATATACTGTACAAGCCTGAGGGTCCCAATACCGGAGATCACCTCTGGAGGCTGCACATGCTGCGTGCCTCCTGCAAAACTAATGTCCACAGAAATTCTTACTGCGAATATTACAGAACACACTCCCGCACTTTGGATGGTCCTCCTGTAAAGAGAAAAAAAATCCATGAGTATCCGGTGAAGGCTTTCCACTTATATTAGAACATGTAGTTTACACAGTGAATCTATAAAAGATAAAAGGAAAGACACATAGATGTATTTCCTGTCCAGGCAATTGCTGTAACCTCCCAAGATATTAAAACTAAGATAAATTCTATTCTAGAATACCTTATGTAATTTCCTAGACGGAAATTTAAGGTGTAGTTCACACCATGAAATAAAGTTTTAATATACGGGATAAAATGAATACAGAAAGACTCATTTTCTATATGTTGTACAGTCTCAACAAAAGGTTATACAAGATAACATTAAGTATGTTGGAAGAACTTTAGTGTTACCACAAGCTCTGTCTTGTAGCTTTATTAATGCAGTGTGAACTACACTACAAAAATAGTAGCTACTGTACATCGCATGCTGTTGTGCCAGCCAGCACGCGCCGGTATGTGCTGGGGTGCGACGGCACATGCCGACCGGCATTTACCCCTGTATAGTCAAAGATATACTAGCTTTGACTAATAGGCAGCAAGTCAAGGGTTCGGAAATTTTTGCCGGCCGGCAGCTCAAAACACTAACACCCGGCTGCCGGCCGCTAATCGTAGTGGCCAGCAGATTTCAGGATGTGTTCCTACCGCCAGCAGGCAAAGGTAGCAATGCCAATGCCTGCCGTCAGTGGCTGAGAACCAGAGAACCTCCACCTGCCAGCCGGCAGCTTGGATAGGGGTATAACACACTAGTCAGAGAAACAGTATGGGTGTAAGGTTATAAGGTGGCATTGCCATACGACTTTCCATCTAGAAAGGGTGAATGTATGGAAGGAGATAATGTAGCATTCAAGCTTTCAAGGAATCCATAGCCTGCTGGACTCTACCGGAGGACATGGAAGGGAGACCAAGAGAGGTCTGTGGTTCACTTTGTAAAAGGAAGGGTCTATCCCAGCCGACACGTAATATCCGGCCAGCAGAGAGTTGAGCCGGTCCTCCATCCTAACCTACACTAGGTACGGAAGTAGGACTGTGGCCAAAGATGCAATGGCTAGGCCATCACTATGAAAGAGAAGGGGGGTAGGGATAAAGGTCCTACAAACTTCGTTCTATCAAGAGACATACTCAGCAGTTAGGGAAGCTCATCCTAACCTAGAGTTGTCTATTAGGGAGGAAGACTGGCAATACTTGCTATCCTCCTCCCAACCAGAACAAAGTTAGGTGAAGTTATTTCGTCAGGCAACGGAGAAAACTCATTCTCCAGCCCGAGAAAAACAACACAGGACAGTCTGCTAGACCACTAGAGGAAGGAGTCATCTCGTACAGAATCCTTCAGACGTGGACTAGGGAAGCAAAGCTTCCTGTGTCCGCACCTAACCTAGCAAAGGAAACTCATTCTCTATACTAGGAAGAATCAGACCACAGACTAGAAACTCTGATATTCTGTCCCAACCCAAAAACCCAGTCAATCTGGTTATCAGGTCAGGACAGACATATCCTAGTATAGTTATACCTGAATATTATTCAGATAGAACAGCTAAGATTAAGCCTAAGGCTTACTCAGAGGGAGAGAGGGATTGAACTTAGTCCCTGGAGGAGAAAAGAACAATCAGGGATGTGCGAAAGTATACTAGAGTATCCTAAGCTACTAGCCTAGGTGCGGTGAGAATCGATTACCTAAATCAACGAAACTCTCTCGTATACAATCTTGGAAAGAAAATTCAACAATATCTCACGTGTATAAAATATTTGCCTATAGCTTCAATAACATAACACTCAGAAAAACTTATATCATGCATGAAAGTACTAGGGCCAGATGCCTAGGCTAGTAAGCCTTGCGAAGGGCAAGAATGGTTACCTAAATCGCCGAACTAAAACTAACGGCATTATATAAGCATTCCTAGAGGAGCTGAAAAGCTAAATTATTAAAGCATAAAAAACCGGGAAAATCGCACTAGCTAACTAAGTAACCCATATATACCAAGCAACAGCATCCAGGATGCCTTCGGTAGGCAACAGCTTTTGTTTACGTTAATATCACTTTTGATTTAAATCAAAAGGACAAGATCATAAATTTATACAAAGTAAAGATAATACTCAACTTTCCAGAGGCAGAAGAGGCCAGAGATGTCATCATAATGTTGAATATATATCCAAAATAACGAGAAAACACAAGGGAAAACACCGAGTAGTAGAGCTAAACGAAAAGGAATAAAGAGGGTGCTGCTGCCTTCATCAAAATACACACTGGAAACGGAATAGGAGAGATTCCTTATGAGCGGCTCTTTTTTCATTCTCGTTTCGGATTCTTGTCACTGTAACCCCTCGAAGCGTTAATGCTGTTCGGCGTGAAGATATTATGCGATATCCCTGTTAGATTTATTTAGTGATACTCGCTCCAGGAGTTAAAATTCTGGATACCTTAAGGTGAAATTGTCTGGGAATATCGCTGTAGTCAAATATACCCTAAGAAGCTACCTTTTAGGAACTTCCATCAGGACGATAAGGCCTGAGCCCAAAAATGCAGTGTGTACTACACTGAAAAAATAGTAACTACTGTACATCGCATGCTGTTGTGCCGGCCGGCATTTACCCCTGTATAGTTAAAAAATATACTACCTTTGACTAATAGGCGGCGGGTCACTGGTTCGCAAATGTGTGGTGGCCAGCAATCATTGCAGGCCGGCAGCTCAAAACACTAACACCCGGCTGCCGGCCGCAAATCGTAGTGGCCAGCAGATTTAGATATGTGTTCCCACTACCGGTAGGCAAAGGTAGGAATACCCATGCTTGATGGCATTGGCTAAGAACCAGAGAACCTCCACCTGCCCGGCTGCCGGTTGTTAAGTCAGCAGCCGGGCTAGGGGTACAACACACTAGTCAGAGAAACAGTATGGATTCAAGATTATAAGGCGGCATTGCCAAATGACCTTCCATCCAGAAAGAGTGGACATATGGAAGGGGAGAATGTAGCATTCAGGCTTCCAAGGAATCCATAGCCTGCCAGAATCTACCGGCAGACATGGAAGGGAGACCAAGGGAGGTCTGGGGTTCACTCTGCAAAAGATAGGGTCTCTGCCGGCCGACATGTAATTGCCGGCCAGCAGAGAGCTGAGCCGGTCCTCCATCCTAACCTACACTAAGTACAGAAGTAGGACTGTGGCCAATGATGCAATGGCTAGGCCATCACTAAGAAAGAGAAGGGGGGGGGGATAAGGGTCCTATAAACTTTGTTCTAGCAAGAGACACACTCAGCAGTTAGGGAAGCTTATCCTAACCTAGAGTTGTCTATCAGGGAGGAAGACTGGCATTACTTGCTATCCTCCTCCCAACCAGAACAAAGTTAGGTGAAGTTATTTCGTCAGGCAAGGGAGAAAACTCATTCTCCAGCCCGAGTAAAACAACACAGGACAGTCTGCTAGACCACTAGAGGAAGGAATCATCTCGTACAGAATCCTTCAGATGTGTAATAGGGAAGCAAAGATTCCTGTGTCCGCACCTAACCTAGCAAAGGAAACTCATTCTCTATGCTAGGAATAATCAGACCCAAGACTAGAAACTCTGAGGTTCTGTCCCAACCCAAGAACCCAGTCACTTGGGTTATCAGATCAGGGCAGACATATCCTAGTAGTTATACCAGAATATCATTCAGATAAAACCGCTAATATTAAGCCTAAGGCTTACTCAAAGGGAGAGACGGATTGAACTTAGTTTCTGGAGGAGAAAAGAACAATCGGGGATGTGCGGAAGTATACTACAGAACCATAGGCTACTGGCATAGGTGCTCTAAGAATCGATTACCTAAATCACCGAAACCCTCGCGTATACAATCTTGGAAAGAAAATTAAACCATATCTTACATGTATGAAATATTTGCCTATAGCTTCAATAACAAAACACTTGAAAAAACTCATATCATGCATGAAAGTACTAGGGCCAGATGCCTAGGCTACTAAGCCTCGCGAAGGGCAAGAACGGTAACCTAAATTGCAATACTAAAAACTAATGGCATCCTATAAGCATTCCTAGAGGAGCTGAAAAGCTAAATTATTAAAGCATAAAAACCGGGAAAATCGCACTAGCAAACTATGTGACCTATATATAGCGAGCGACAGCATCCAGGATGCCTCCGGTAGGCAACAGCTCTTGTTAACATTAATATCACTTTTGATTTAATTCAAAACGACAAGAGCTTGAATTAATACAAAGTAAAGATAATACCTAACTCTCAAGAGGCAGAAGAGGCCGGAGAAGGCATCAAAATATTAAATTGTATCCAAAATAACGAGAGAACACAAGGGAAAACACCGAGTAGTAGAGCTATACGAAGAGGAATAAAGAGGGCGCTGCTGCCTTCATCAGATACACACTGGAACGGAATAGGAGAGATTCTTTATGAGTGGCTCTCTTTTCATTCTTGTTTCAGATTCTTGTCACTGTAACCCCTCGAAGCATTAATGCTGTTCGGGGTGAAGATAGCTATGTGACGTGTCAAGAATACGTCCTCTGATATTATGCAATATCCCTGTTAGATTTGTTTAGGGATATTCGCTCCAGGAGTTAGAATTCTGGATACCTTAAGGTAAAATTCTCTAGGAATATCATTGTAGTCAAATATACCCTAGGAAGCTACCCTTTAGGAACTTCCATTAGGATGACTTGGCCTGAGCCCCCCCCAAGATATATATATATATATATATATATATGTAAATAATATATATATATATATATATATATATATATGTAATAGTTAGTTATTAAATTTTAAAACACATGACGTAATATGTCATTGTGGAAGAAGAAGCTAGCATGAGATATGCTGTAGTCAGACAAAATCATAACAGGATGCATTTTGCATCTCTCAGCAATGTAACATTTTTCTGAAGCATAAACACAAATGCATACCGTGTGATTGATTGTGTTGCCACCGGATGCAGGTGTCTTCCTAGACGAATGTAAAGTTTACATATTGTGTTTAAATGCTGAGAGAACTAAATATACGATATCCGTGATATCGATATTTTAGGCAGTTCTTATCTATACTTCACCTGAATTGGTCATCCGACCAAACCAGCTGTACTCCTGTGATGGATATGTTTAACTCTGTTGTTTTTAGAGAATAAACCATTTTAAAGTTACCATGCTTGACTTTAATTCAAGACTCCACATCTCAAAAAACACATATTCAATGTGTGTTAATAACGGTAGCACAATAATACACACACACACACACACACACATATATATATATATATATATATATATATATATAGTTTTCAATCAGGCATATCAACTGCTTAAGGCAGAAAATGATACAAATAAGAATTTAGATAACAAAATTTTGAGATCCATTATTTTCAACGTTTATGAAAACAATGAACTATTAGATATTACTCACCATACAAGCTCAAATATTCAGATGGTCAAGATATCTTGAACTAAACTACAAATATTAGCATAACTCCTTTTCATAAATGAACACATCTGTTCTGGCTGATCCTTTGTATATTCAAATATCCTATCGACCAAAGTGAAAATCACTTTCTTATCTAAGATATTATTTTCTCTATACCAGACTTCATCTAGATGGTACAGAGATTACAGCATGCATATGAATGTATGTCAAGGATTTGAAGGCACCAGAGCAAAACAAAAGCAAAGCTAAAATGTACAATCCTGGGGAACAATAGGATATAATGCCTCCAGAGAATGAACGCAAAATAGAAAAATAACGTGGCAGGTTGAGCCTCTCTCTCTCTCTCTCTCTCTCTCTCTCTCTCTCTCTCTCTCTCTCTACATTGAATGAAATTGTGGCATAATTACTGAAAAGTTTTTGTATATACACATATAGACGAAGAACAGACTAGACTTTTAAAATTAGATGTTTTCATTATATCCTCATCGTGTACGCAGAAAATTGAAAAATATTACTGTATATTCTTATATAAAAAATTCCTGCGTCAATTTTGTCACCATTCTTGATACTTTCAATACACTTAAACATATTACATATTCACTCTATCAGATAATATAAGGACATTTTTTTTTCTCAGTCTGTTATATTTTTTTTTCCAATGAGTGTAAATCTAATAGAAAGTGTCCCTAATATACTAAAGCAGCGGATAGCTCGTAGAGTTTCAACATAAATCAACTTCAACGGCAGTTTAAAAAAAAGAGAGAGAGAGAGAGAGAGAGAGAGAGAGAGAGAGAGAGAGAGAGAGAGACCTTTTTTCTGTACAACACACAAGGATGCGTTCATAATCCAGCAGGAAATTCATCTGACTAGTTCCGTTAAAACCAGTATGCGGGCTATTGTTGACACTGATGTATTTGTTTTGCTTTTCCACTACTAGAAAAGAAATAAGTTAACATTCACTCTGGATATGACTGGTATAAGCTCGGGAAAGAAAATGTGTAGACATAAACGCCACCTATGAGAAGGACAATTAAGGGTTTGAAATTGTCTTGTTTATAGAGAATTATGTAAAGGAACCGTTTTAGTCATAAAATCTGGAAAGACGACTCTTAATATGATAGGTTACTCAAGTTAGCCTGAGGAAGGGACAAAATCTGATTGTGTAGCTTTTGTAACATCATGTTATGGATATCAAAAGGAATCCGATATGAAATCTCGATACAGACCTTAGAAAAACAACATGGTCAACCAAAAGCTAGATATTTTGATAATTTAAGGATACAGCCTACTACTAAAGGAGCTTTTAACAGTATGTATAAGAACTCACCTGGAAGCTGTAATCTGATATGATCTTGAAGTTGATCTACTTTTATCATGGCTTGTGCATTATTGTTGGAACAAAAACGCTAACACAAACAAACAGGAAACAAAAGCTTTTTATCACATGGATCGCCTCTATCAGTGCTCAAAATTATCAACAGCTTTTTATCATATTGATCACCTCCATCAGTGGCGAAAATTATCAACAACTTTTTATCAGATGAATCACCTCTACCAGTGCTCAAAATTATGGACAGCTTTTTATCAGATGGATCAGCTCTATCAGTGCTAAAAATTATCAACAGCTTTTTCTCAGTTGGATCACCTTTATCAGTGCCAAAAATTATCAACAGCCTTTTATCAAATCGATCACCTCTATCAGTGCTCAAAATTATGAACAGCTTTTTATCAGATGGATCACCTCTATCATTGCCAAAAATTATCCTCAGCTTTTTATCAGATGGATCAACCCAATCAGTGATCAAAATTATGAACAGTTTTTTTTTACCAGATGGATCACCTCTATCAGTGCTAAAAATTATTAACAGCTTTTTATCAGATGGATCATCTCTATCAGTGCCTAAAAATTATTAACAGCTTTTTAATAGATGGATCACCTCTACCAGTGCTAAAAATTATCAACAGCTTTTTACAAAATGAATCACCTCTATCAGTGCTAAAAATTATGAACAGCTTTGTATCGAATGGATCACCTCTATCAGTGCTAAAAAATATCAACAGCTTTTTATCAGATGGATCACCTCTATCAGTGCTAAAAGATAGGAATAGCTTTGCATCAGATGGATCATTTCTATCAGTGCTAAATATTAACAACGGCTTTTTATCATATTGATCACATCTATCAGTGCTCAGAATTATCAACAGCTTTTTATCAGATGGATCACCTATATCACCTCTATCAGTGCTAAGAATTATCAATAGCTTTTTATCAGATGGATCACCTCCATCACCTCTATCAGTGCCAGAAATTATCAACACTTTTTTTTACAAATGGATCACATCTATCAGTGCCAAAATTATCAACAACTTTTTATCATATATATATATATATATATATATATATAAACACACACACACACACATATATATATATATATATATATGTATATAAATAAATATATATATACCCATACATAAATATATATAAATCTATATATATATATATATATATATAAGTGTGTTTGTGTAAATATATATATATATGTATATAAATATATATATATATATATATATACCCATACATAAATATATATAAATCTATATATATATATATATATATAAGTGTGTTTGTGTAAATATATATATATATATATATATATATACATATATATATATATATATATATGGGTATATATATGTATATATGTACATATATATATATATATATATAAATATATATATATATATATATATATACATATATGTATATCTATACATACATATATATATATATATATATATGTATATATAGATATAGATATAGATATATACACATTCATATATATATGTAAATCTATACATATATATATATATATATATATATTTATACATATATATATATATATATGTGTGTGTGTGTGTATGTGTAAATATATATATATATATATATATATGCATATATATATACACACACATATATATATATATATATATAATATATATATATATATATATATATAAATATATCATCAACTTTACCTCGGAAATTAACAAATGACAAAAGTTAGAATTCCAATAAAGAGTTATGGGGTCGTTCGACTAGTTAAACTTTACTTTCCGTTTACCTACATATACACCGAATAGTCTGGCATATCCTTTAAAGATTCTCCTCTTTCCTCAAACACCTAACAACACTGAGATTACCAAACAATTCTTCTTCACCTAAGAGGTTAACTACTGTACTGTAATTGTTCACTGGCTACTTTCCTCTTGTTAAGGGTAGAAGAGACTCTTTAGCTATGGTAAGCGGCTCTTCTAAGAGAAGGACACCCCAAAATCAAACCATTGTTCTATAGTCTTGGGTGGTGCCATACCCCCTTTACCATGGTCTTCCACTCTCTTGGGTTAGAGTTCTCTTGCTTTAGGGTACACTCGGGCACACTATTCTATCCAATTTTTCTTCGTCGTGTTTTTGTTAAAGTTTTTATAGTTTATATAGGAGATATTTATTTTAAAATTATTCTTAAAATATGTATCTTTTCCTTGTTTCCTATCCTCACTGGGCTATTTTCCCTGTTGGAGCACCTGGGCTTAAAACATTCTGCTTTTCCAACTAGGGTTGTAGCTTAGCAATTAATAATAATAATAATAATAATAATAATAATAATAATAATAATAATAATAATAATAATAATAATACAGAAATTATTAGCATAATAGTTTTTATGAAAATTCTAAATGTTAATGTTATTGACTTCAATACGCAATAATTTCCTTTTATAATCAGGACTTGTAGAAAAGACTTGTGGCTAGTTTCCTCTCGGTAAGTGTAGAAGAAACTTTATGGCTTTGGTAAACAGCTCTTCTAGAAGGGCACTCCAAAATCAAACCATTGTTCTCTAGTGTATGGTAGTGCTAAACCCTCCATACCATGGTCTTCCACTGTCTTGGGTTAGAGTTATCTTGCTCCAGGGTACACTCGGGCGCACTATTCTATCTAATATCTCTTCCTATCATTTTGTTAAAGTTTCTATAGTTTATATAAGAAATAATTTTTAAAGTTATCACTCTTAAAATATTTTATTTTACCTTGTTTCCTTTCCTCAATGGGCTATTTTCCCTGATGGGCCCCCTGGGCTTGTAGCATCTTGCTTTTCCAACTAGGATTGTAGCTAGCAAATAATAATAATAATAATAATAATAATAATAATAATAATAATAATAATAATAATAATAATAATAAACACTGGAAGGGACTAATAAATTCATCAATAAGGATTTTTATGTTGTAATAATTGAAATCCTGTGGTATTTTTCCATCAACACTCAATAATTGTTAATGTATTAATTCATTTAAACGTCATTTAAAAGAAAAATTTTTATCAACGTGCTGTAATGATTGAGTTAATGAATTTGTCATAGCTGTTGTGGACAACACAATCTCTCTCTCTCTCTCTCTCTCTCTCTCTCTCTCTCTCTCTCTCTCTCTCTGTCTAATAATTTTTCAGTATGTTAGCATAACTCATATTATAGATTAAAAAGGGAATATCAAGATATGAGCTGAAGTCGACACCAAAATGTGTAGGTAGTAGGATGGTCAAGGCACCAGCCACCCGTTGCGATACTACCCCTAGAGAGTTTTTAAGTCCTTCGACTAGTCAGATAATATTACAGTGGACCCTTCTCTGCATTCGTCTCATTTTTCCTTTCCCTACACATACATATATGTTTTACAGGTTCTCCTCTTTCCTTATACCATTGACAACACTAAGAACACCAAACGATTCTACTTCACTCAAGGGGTTAGCTACTGCACTCTAACTGTTCACTGTCAACTCTATTCTTAGTAAGTGTAAAGTAGACTCTTTAATTATGGTAAGAAGAATTTGTATGAGAACACTCCAAAACCGTCCAATGTTCTCTAGTCTTGGGTCGTGCCATAACTCATGCACCGTGGTCTACCACTGTCTTGGGTTTGAGTTCTCTTGCTTGAGGGTACCCTTAGGCACACTATTCTCTGTGTTTCCATGACTAACCTGAAGATAGGCTCACAAATATATATAAAGGTACATGTAAAGGAAGGACCAATGAAAAGGTATCTCCCAAATTTGAAAGTCCTTATAGAGTGTTAGAAAGGGAAAAGAATAATAAATGTAAGCTGTTACATGAAGAGAATTTAGATGTAAGGTATGCCCATTGGAATCATATAAAGGTTGTAAAAACTAATCCATGGTCCTCTCCACTTCTACAGGAAGTGGTGGAAAAACTTCCTTCTGATCTTACCCCTAGTGGTCGGTATCACTTGCGAAATAGACATTAAAAGTGGGGCCTTGATACAAAATCATGGAAAAGGTGAACTGTTAACAGATTTTGCTGTAGTAAAAATTGATGTCAATTCAATATTAGAAAGGGAAGAACATTTGAACCAGTTAGATAAATAACTACGGAAGTGCATACTAACCCATAGTGATTCTGCCTTTGTAGATGTATTAAGAAATTTACAGGGTAAAATTGAAGACATTGTCAGGCCTCAAAGAAACAAGAGATCTTTATTACCTTTTGTAGGTAGTGCTTTTAGTGCTTTGTTTGGAGTGGCTACAGAAAACGATGTAAAAGGTTTGACTGATCGTATAGAACTAATCGAGAAATGGGCTAATCAGAAGGGTAATCTTATAAGTACTCTAGTAGAAAATAATAATAAGAATGTAGAAAACATCAAAAAGATGGTGGAATTTATTAATCAAGTTAACATGAATGTTTCTAATAAGATAGATGACATAGAACAAGTGTTTAACTTGATTCATGAAGTAGAAATCGAGATTGGTGATCACAAGGAATCTGTGAACGGACTAATAAATGCACAAAAGGGAATACTTAGCCCTGCTATCATTTCTCCAAAAACTTTGAAAGAAATTATCGATTGGTGTATAGTAAATAGCCATTCCAATCCCTTGCTAGAAGATATATTTTGGTATTACACAATGTCAACTGTGAAAGTAACAAAAGGGTATTTGTTGGTATTGATCCCCTTCAAGGGTATGAATTTGTTTGACCTGTATACAATACATCCTTTCCCAGTTAAGTTAGGAAATGCAACTATAATTTCGAACCATCCCCAGGTTCGTCTAGCATTGGATAAGAACAAGTTGTTGATGATTATTTTAGAAGAAGGTGATTTAGAACAGTGTGTGTTGATAAGTGAAAGTCAATCCATGTGCAATATTGTGCAAATTAAACAACCTATGAGCAATTTTCCATGCATCCAAGGTATTTTCTTTGAGTATTATGAATTGATGAGAGAGTGTAAATTTGAAACTTTCAGTTTGCCATACAGGGCATTACATTTAGGTAATGAGATCTTTATTTATGTTCAAAATACTGAAACTGCAGAAGTTACTTGTGATGGGAAGACTCAAACATTTCAGGTAGGAAATTTTAAGTCGTTTACCGATTCTTGCTCAGTAGTAATACCTGATTATCTCAATTTTGTACCAAGTGTGTTTATGCATTATGAAGTAAATCAATCTTCCATTGCAAAGAGTTATGAAAACAATATTAACCATTTTCAGCTAGACAAATTAACAGTGGTAGAAAATGTGGCAATGCCACTTGATAATGATTATGTTCTGTTTTACAAGCAAGATGTTGCACCATTTCTGACTATGTGTAATGTGTTTTTGATTGTACTTATTACTGTGGTAGCATATAGTGTGGTGAAGTATTTTATTTTCAGAAAATTGGAAAGGATTAATGAGTTACTATTAGTTATTACTGGGAAACCTAAGGAATAATTTTATTGTTTTGTTGTATGTGAGGATTCTATAAGAATCCTAGTAGCTGGCCGAGTGGTGTCAGACAGATGCTTATTTTTGGATAATTTCATATGCAGAAGGTTTATGTATATTATTGATGCCTTTATTTGTGGGTTTTATTAACTAATAAGAAATAGGGAGACAAATGCAGCTAGTAGTAATTGTAAAGATATAGAAAGAATTGTGCAGAGACAGGAAAGTGATCGAGAGTTAGGTAGGATGTTTTCAACTAATTTCGCTGACTCCACGGTTCTTTCCCGTAAACAACTCCCCGAACGACAGGATCCGTTCTTGAATGTCGAATGGAACATAGAGAAGTGAGACGTGGAAGCCGGGAAAAAGTCACGTGATTAAGGATAGCTTGACACGCCCAAGACGACCATATATAAGCAACGAGAAGACGGCATCTCTCTCTCTTCCTAGTAGTCGCTCTGTATAAATGGTCTAAAGACCTACTTAACCTGCCGGGTCTCCTTGACGAACATCACGTGGCGGCTGCCGATACATTAACTGAGGGACGGCGATTACTCAGAATCATATAACAGCCGAGAATTACAGGGGAACATTTACCCCTGAAAACGAAGGACGACGAACAAAGTTACTACGCCCGCACCTGATTGACGGTGAGTGAGTTTGGCGAGACGTCCCAGAGCGACCGAGGCGTGACGTCCCAGAGTGACCAAGGCGTGTCTAGAACTTCGCGCCAGCCTTCCTAACACCTGACGAAGGCTCATACTTCAGCGACAACAGTAGGCCTAAGATTGACGTATGCCTATACTAAACCAGGATTCATCCAACTCTTCAGCCAGTGACACGACGTCTGAATTCATCATTAAGTGTTAATGTAAAACCACGCTTTTATTTTTGACTGCTTGTAAGTGCCTGTTCAAACCCCTTTTTATGTCTAGTAAAGAAAGAAACCAGCATTCGTATCCCTCACCCACGTAACTTTGCTTATGTAAACTCCTGAGAGAGATTCAATTAATTGTAAACTAAAGAAAATAATATGCAGAGGTAAGATACTACACTAATTAAGAAGATTTATTGCAAGAAAATCAAGGACATCATCACACACACACACACACACACACATATATATATATATATATATGTATGAAGCATATGTGTGTATATATATTTATAAGTATATATACATATATATATATATATATATATTTATGTATGAAGCATATATGTGTATATATATTTATATATATATATATATATATATATATCCACACAAACACATGTAAGAGGGTGATTAAGATTCATTAACTGCCGCAAAGCATATTTCTGTAACCAAGAAAACCATTGAATTTGGAATAAGTGATAAGTTATAAAAGATTACCCCTTTCAATGATAACTGATAATGTGTCAAGTTTAAGAGTACAGTAGATGACTTGTCCCATACTGATGGAATACCCATTTTACTCCAGGCCTGTGCGTCAAAGACCAATATGTTACTGAGTATTGAGGAGCGAGACTTCATCCAAATGGAGAAAGTTTGTTAATATTCAAAGTTATATCAGAAATATGATATGAAGTTTTCTCAGAAAAAAATGATTGATCCAGATAAAATAGTTCCCCTTGTCCCGTTACATAATTTTTTTTTTCTTCTTGTGAAATATAATTCTCCTTATGGCAAAGATCAAAATGCTGTAAGTCATAAAGATAGTCAATTATGAAGTTTCTTTTTACCTCTATCATAATAATTTAAAATTACAAATCATATACTTTGATATATCTCTTGATGGAATTTACTTAGTAAGTTGAAGATGAGTAAAGTTATGATTAATATACAACATTGTTTGTGTAATGTTAAAATATGTGCTTATTCGATAGTAAAAGAAAATATTAGTTAGACTACGTGATGAATTAACAATTTATATATATATATATATATATATAAATATACATATATATATATATATATATATATAAATATCCATATATATATATATATATATATATACATATATATATATATATATATATATGTATATATATATAATTATATAAATATATATATATATATATATATATGGGCTCACGCCATGTTGTCCTGATAATAGGTTCCTCATTAGTAGCATCCTAGGGTATATTTGACTACAGTGATATTCCCAGATAAATTTACCTTAAGGTACCCAGAATTCTAACTCCTGGAGCGAATATCCCTATCTAATCCTTATAGGGATATCGCAAAATATCAGAGGACATATTCTTGACACGCCACAAAGCTATCTTCACCTCAAATAGTGTTAACGTTTCGAGATGGAAAAGTGGTAAGAAAATGAAGGGGAGCCATTATTTGGGTACCTCTCCTCATTGTTTTGAGTCTCTATATGACGTCATCATCAGCGCCATGTTATTCCTTTTCTCGTAGCTCTGTAGCTCGGTGATGTCCCCTGTGCCCTCACGAATTTTAGATTTACTTCGCAATTATGATGCTTTCAACAGCCTCTTCTGCCTCTGGAAAGTTGGGTATTATCTTTACTTTATATAAATGTAAGCTCTTGCCCGTTTTTATTTGGATCAAAGTTAAAAAAACATAAACAAGAGCTGTTGCCTAACCGGCGCTGTCGTTCGCTATGCACGAGTCATTTAATTAGCCAGAACGACTTTCCCGGTTTATTAGCTGTAATAAATTTAGCTATATAGCCTTCCTACTGGAAATTCTTTATATTATGCTGATAATATTTTTCAGTTTTGGCGATTTAGGTAAGCGATCCTTTTAGTACTTTCATGCATGATATAATAGATTTTCTAGTTTGATAATTTTGTTGAAGCTTTAGGCATTTATTTATTCATGTAAGATATTTACTGAATATAATTTCCTCTTCCAAAGATAATATACGAGAGAGTTTCGGTGATTTAGGTAATTGATTCTCACTGTGCCTAGGATAGTAGCCTAAACGGCTTTAGTATACTTTCGTGCAAATCCCCGGTTGTTTTTTTCTCCTATGGAGGTCTAAGAGCAATCCCTTTTCCCCCTGAGTTACCCTAAGCTGTCTGTTGTCGGTAGCTGACTAGCAAGGTGAATAGAGTTCCTTTGCTATGTAAGGCTTCTGACATAGGAGGCTAGACCTCCCTAAGCCACACCTGAAGGTTTCTGTACGATATGATTCCTTCTCCCTGTAGCTTAGCAGACTAGTCCTGTGCTGTTTAACCCTAAGTTGAAGAATAGAGTTTTTCCATTGCTTAGGGGACAACGGCACTAAAACCTCGTTCCTTTATTGTTTGAGGGGCATCGAGGATGTTGCCAACCTCTTTCTGTATTGGTCTACCTTAAGCTAAGAATAAGCTATTCAGCCATTGGGGTAGCCCTAATATTGGAACAGAGTTGTGTTAGGTGAGGTAGGACAGGCTTTAGGGCCATTTCCTTCCATACCTTATAGGACACCTATTCCTCCCACTCTGTCCTTTAGTGATGGCCTAGCCATCACTAACCCTTGGCTATTGTTTCTACATTCGACCTGAGAGGTGGTAGGTTGTGGGACTGGCCTGGGCTTCTGCTGGCCGGCATGAATGATTGGCTGGTGTGGGCAGCATCCAAGACGGAATGCATGCAAGCTTCCAAGAAAGTGATCCAGTTCCAGGAACATCTGGGATTCAAGATTAACACCAAAAAGTCTCGACTATCTCCAGCTCAAAAGTTTCATTGGTTGGTAGTCCACTGGAACTTTCAATCACACCGACTTTCCATTCCACTGAAAAAAAGGTAAAAGATAGCGGGATCTGTCAGGACAGTTCTGGAAGCCGATCGGATATCAAGACGCCATCAGGAGAGAATGCTGGGCTCTCTACAGTTTGTTTCAGTGACAGATCCAGTGCGATGAGCACAACTAAAAGATGCAACAGGAGTGTGGAGAAAATATGCATCAAACGTTCGAGAGATCTGAAAAGACCATTTCCGACTCAACTGCGATCGCTTCTCAAGCCATGTTCGAAAGCCAAGCACCTGAAGAAATCAATACCTCTTCAACCACCTCCACCCTCAGTCAACATCCATACAGACGCTTCAAAGGAAGAATGGGGAGGTCACTCTCACCAACCGAAAGTTCAAGGAGCTTGGTCCAATCTATTCAAGACCTTCCATATCAACATTCTGGAAGCCATGGCAGTCTTTCTTTCGCTGAAAAAATTATCTCCTCGCCACTCGACCCACATTAGACTGGTCCTAGACAGCAATGTGAGAGTGAGATGCCTGAATCGTCAAGGTTCGAGATCACCTTAAATCAATCAAGTGATGTTGGCCATCTTCCGCTCGGCGGAAACGAAGAGATAGCACTTATCAGCAGTTCACCTCCAAGGATTCCGCAACATGACGGTGGGCGCTCTATCCAGGTTCACACTGATAGACTCAGAATGGTCCCTAGATGCAGGATTTTTCTCCTTCATCTTACGTCAAGTCCCAGAGCTACAGATTGAACTCTGCGACGAGCGACAACAAGAAGCTACCTCGTTATGTGGCACCATACGAGGACCCTCTAGCGGAAGCAGTGGACGCAATGTCCCTCGACTGGAACAGATGGTCCAGGATTTACCTGTTCCCTCTACTTAACCTTTTACTGAAAGTCCTTAACTAGCTGAGATCATTCAGGGGAACAGCTGTGATAGTGGCTCACAAGTGGCCAAACAGCGTCTGGTTTCCTCTAGCGTTAGAAATGCGACTGACATTGTTCCCATTGCCGGATCCACTCCTGACTCAACGGGTGCAGGAGTCAACTGTCTTCGCTTCATCACAGAAAACCCGAAACCTTCATCTCATGATTTTCTCTCCTTAGCGGTGAAGAAGAGATTCAGGATCTCGAGAGACAGCATAAACTTCTTAGAGGAATATAAATCTAAATCTACCAGAAGACAATATGAGTCGTCATGGAAAAAATGGGTTGCCTTTGTCAAGGAAAAGAAACCAAAAGAAATCTCATCAGATTTCTGTTTATCCTTCTTTATCAACCTTCATGAACAAGGTTTAACAGCCGACATGATAACCACCTGTAAATCTGCCTTGACGAGACCCTTATTGTATGCCTTCCAGGTCGACTTCATCAATGAAATCTTTAACAAAATTCCTAAGGCCTGTGTTAGACTCAGGCCAGCAGCACCTCCGAAACCCATTTCATGGTCTCTGGATAAGGTTCTTCACTTCACATCTATGCTGAACAATGAAGATTACTCTCTGAAATATTTAACCCAAAAAGGTACCAGAGTTAGCGAAATAGTGGCCCTCTTGAGAGATGAGGGTCATATTCAGTTCCCAGAAGGGGGAGAACTGAATCTTTTTCATGACCCAATGTTTCTCGCCAGAAATGACCTACCTACCAAAAGGTGGGGTCACTGGAGAATCTGCCCACTGAAGGAAGATGTCTCTCTCTATATATATAAACCGTATATATATATATATATATATATATGACGATCTATTACTGAGTCATGCGACGTGAATATTTGTCACTAAGCTGGAGGAAGGATCAGAAAAACGAAAATTTTAGACTTGTGCTTTCGTATTCAAGTATGATTTCAGGCAATATTAATTTCAAGCAAAATGGCATTTAATATACGAATTCTGCATTTAGTATTTTATATCTACAGGAAATTCATTTATGATAAATGCTGCTGGCTGGAGAAGGGATCGAACCTATGCCCTGAGCCGGAACAATGCCTGTATGGACGACTTAAAAATCGAGCTATCAAGAAACATATAAGCTCTTTTCAAGTTCACTGTACATGTACTTGTTGAATTCAGGAATCTGTTCTTAGACATGAAATCAACACATCAGGCCACCCACCGTTAGACCCTTTTCGAACTTTAGCAACCCCCAGCCCCCGAAAAACACTCCTACGCCCCTGATATCTCTTTTTATCAATATAGGATATAGTTAACTTAATCAACTTAAGTATTTTGAATTGTATTTTGGTAACATTTTACTTTGAAGAAAAACATATTTAACGCAGACACATTTGCAATAATTGTGTGATTGTTACAATTCATCAGGTATATTTAAACATTTCGAAAACCATTAAAGCAAAAATATGTGAAAAGTAAACATTGAAAAGAAAAAGCAACCAGTTTTCAAACATTTTCTGAATTCGCGAAGTTTTCCAAATTTTTGGAGCGTATGTTATTTATTTAAAACGTTTTACGAGATATCTCCTGTGTTCCTTTTAGAGTAGGAAATGAAGTTTCGAGAAACTTGTCCATTTGGTTTGCTATATATGCATAGCAGATATAAATTGAGATGATAATTACTTATATTTTTATGTCTTTAAAGATGAACTGTGTATCCAATAAACAAAGGATGCTGACCCATATGATAAAGTGACACTATAGCTAAATAGAACGCATTAGAATATAACCTCTCATTATTATTATTATTATTATTATTATTATTATTATTATTATTATTATTATTATTATTATTATTATTATTAATGGACAATATTTAATATGATTAACATTTACATTATACTAATAAAACTTCATGGTACAATGAAAAATATAATGTAAATGGAGATCAATATGACAAAAAAAAAAGAAAAAAAATGTGAAAAACGATGTCAAAATGAGGCACAGGAAAATATTAGTATATTTTTGCCATTACACTGCTTATGCAAAAAAGGGTGAACTATATTTTATTATGCATATTTTCTTTTATTTAGACCAGTTTTGACTTCTATTTCTACGTGATATATTAGATTTGGGATAAGGGCATATTTCCCTAAAGTCCAAAATGTAATCATCATTTGACAAATCTCTTATTCCAATCTCCTTTTCTTAGCATCTCTGTATCTTGCTG
>NC_090740.1:49730364-49740364 GCF_036898095.1 Palaemon carinicauda
CGATGCCGCAAGTCTTTCCTTTGTCTCTTGCTCTCTACTCCAAGAGACCCTCCGACAGTTTTGGAAGCGCCTCAACGAACTGGCGTTCAGCAATATCAGCTTCTAGTTTCCCGACTAAGTAGGTAAGGTGTATGTCCTTCCAGTCTTCTTGGTCCAAGGGCCAGGTCAGAGATAAAGGCTTGCACTCCTCCAAGGAGGGGCATGGTTTTCCTGCCTCCACCGCATTTAAGGCAACCTTATATCACTTTTCCAAGAAGGGAAAGGCTCTGGTAGGAGAGGCCACAAAGGAGGGAAGCTTCTTACTCAAGGCGGGCACCTTTGAGTTAGTGAAGCCCCTCTCTTTCATCGAGCTCGATAGTAACGTCTGAGCTTTACTATGGTCAAAATATATGACCTCCGGCTCCGTCTCCTCCTTTAAGGCTGGCTCCTTCCTAAGACGGGCATAGCAGTGCGGATAAAACTCTTTGTTAGGCCAAAATTCCACTTCTTCCAGGGGAATTGCTCTCAACTTTTCTGAGATCACGATCTCTCCGGATGTCATTGGCATGTGTTCGGCATACCTCCAAGGATTGGTATTCGAGCACAAGGGAAGATCCTTAACGGTGAGCCGCTTCTGTGGCGCACGTGATGCTGCAAGTCTACATAACTCCAGTTTCATTGCAGCTTCCTTCTCATCATTCTTCCTTTGAATTTGTTGGATCATCTCAACAATGGAAGGAAGAGTCCTTCCCAGTTCATCTGGGATAGCAGACGATGTAGAAGGAACCGGTTCTGGGTCCGGAACTGACGTAACCGACACTTCGTCGATTTCTTGCTCTTCTACTTGAGGAGTCTGAAACAGCTCCTCCTCCTGACCTTCTCCTAGAAGGTCCTTCTTAGTAGAATCCGACACCTCTGACATCCTATCGTCCACTTGGATGTCTTGAAGGGCGGCCAAGACTTCAAAATCTACTGGATTCAGGGCAATTGGTATCTCCTCCTGAGGCTGGAGGATGATTGCATCAGCCGATGCTTCAGGGAAAAGGTAGGCCCTCATCTTCTCATTTGGAAGGTAGGGACCTGAGGTGTTTTTCTGAAAACCCCTCACCCAGGATCGTAACGTTTCCCTGGCAGCATCCCTTGACTCCGTTAACCTAGGGTCGTTAGAAGCCTCGGTAATCAGGTTAGAACAAACTGTACAAACCTGAGCATCCCAATAGCGTAGAAGACCTCTGGAGGCTGTGCATGCTGCGTGCCCACTACAATAATGATGTCCACAGAAGTTCTTACTGTGGACATTACAGAACATACTCCCGCACTTCGGATGGTCCTCCTGTAAAGAGTAGACAAATCCATGAGTATCAAGTGAAGGCTTTTCACTTATATTGAAACATTTAGCTTATATAGAAAAGCTATACAAGAAAGAAGGAAAGACACATACTCTTATTTCCTGTTCAGTCAATTGCTTTAACCTCCCAAAATATTAAAACTACGGTTAATTCTATACTAGAATACCTTATGTAATATCCTAAACGGAAATTTAATGTGTAGTTTTAAGATACAGGATTGAAAGTATACAGAAAAAACTCACTTTCTATATAAAGTAAGGTCTCAACAAAAGGCTGTACAAGATAACATTAAGTATGATGAAGAACATTAGTGTTATCAAAAACTCTGTACAGAAGTTTCTACTAATGCAGTGTGTACTACACTATGAATATAGCAACTACTGTACATCGCATGTTATTGTGCCGGCCGGCACGAGCCGGTACGACGGCACGTGCCGGCCGATAACTACCATTTTATAGATCAAAGATATACAATCTTTAACAAATAGGCAGCAGCCCACTGATTCATGACTGTGTGCCAGCCGGCAATCGTTGCCAGCCGATGGCTGAAAACACTAAAGCCCGGCTGCCGGCTGCTAATCGTAGCAGCCAGCGAATTCTGGCTGTGATTCCACTGCCGGCCGGCAAAGGTAATAAAACTATGCCGCCAACAGTAGACAAGAATCAGAAAACCTCTGCAACACAATAGTCAGAGAAAAAGTATGGATGTAAGGTTATAGGGTGGCATGCCATACGATCTTCCCTCCAGAAAGAGTGAACTTATGGAGGGGGAGAATGTAACATTCAGACTTCTAAAAGAAGGGAGACCAAGGGTGGTCTGGGGTTCACTCTGCAAAGAATAAAGGGTCTCTGCCGACCGACATGTAGTGCTGGCCGGCAGAGATCTGAGCCTGTCGTCCATCCTAACCTCTACTAGGTACGGAAGTAGGACTAAGGCTAAAAGAAAATAAAAGAAAGGGAGGTGGGGAAGGGATAATGGTCCTATAGACTTCGTTGTAGCAGGAGACACACTCAGCCGTAAGGGAAGCTCATCCTAACCAAGAGTTGTCTATTAGGGAAGAAGATTGGCAATACTTGCTAGCCTCCTCCCAACCAGAACAAAGTTAGGTGAAGTTATTTCGCCGTGCACAGAGAAAACTCATTCTCCAGCCCGAAAAAAACAACACAGGACAGTCTGCTAGACCACTGGAGGAAGGAATTATCTCGTACAGAATCCTTCCAACATGGACTAGGGAAGCAAAGCTTCCTGTGTCCGCCCCTAACCTAGCAAAGGAGACTCTTTCTCTATGCTAGGATGAAGCAGACCACAGACTAGAAACTCTGATGTTCTGTCCTAACCCAAAAAACCAGTCACTCGGGTTATCAGGTCAGGACAGTCATATCCTAGAATAGTTATACCTGAATTATTATACAGATAGAACCACTAGGATTAAGCCGAAGGCTTACAGAGGGAGAGAGGGATTGAACTTAGCCTCCGGTGGAGAAAAAGAAAAATCGGGGATATGCGAAAGTATATTACTGTACCTAGAATACTAGGCTTGGTAAGATGAGTATCGATTACCTAAATCACCGAAACTCTCTCGTATACAATCTTGGAAAAAACTTTCAACAATATCTAACATGTATAAAATATTTGCCTATAGCTTCAATAAGATAACACTCGGAAAAAGTACTAGTACATGAAAGTACTAAGTGCTACACGTCTAGGCAACTAAGCCTCGTGAAAGGCAGGATCGGTACCTCGACCCGTATTGAATACACAGAGCAAAAAAACTGACCGAAATATATAAGCATTTCTAGAGTAGCTAATTAGCAAAATTATTAAAGCGTAACAAACCGGGAACGTCGCTCTAGCTAACTAACTGACCCGTACGAGCGAGCGACAGCATCCAGGATGCCTTCGGTAGGCAACAGCTCTTGTTAACGTTAAAATCACATTTAATCTAATTCAAAACGACAAGAGCCTACATTTATACGTTGTAAAGATAATACTCAACTTCCTAGGGCAGAAGAGGCCGAAGAAGTCATCAAAACGTTGAATTAAATCTAAAATAACGAGAGAACAGAGGGAAAACACTGAATAGTTGAGCTAACCGAAAAAGGAATAAAGAGGGTGCCACCGCCTTCATCAGATACACACTGAAAACGGAATAGGAGAGATGCCTTATGAGCGGCTCTCTTTTCATTCTCGTTTCGGATTCTTGTCACTATATCCCCCTCGAAGCGTTAATACTGTTCGGGGCGAAGATAGCTATGTGATGTGTCAAGAATACGTCCTCTGATTTTATGCAATATCCCTGTGAGATTATTTAGTGAAATTTGCTCGAGGAGTTAGAATTCTGGAGACCATACGGTGAAATTCTCTGGGAATATCACTGTAGTCAAATATACTCTAGAAAGCTACCTAATAGGAACTTCCATCAGGAGGACATGGCCTGAGGCCAAATATATATATATTTATATATATATATATATATATATATATATATATAGCATTCGATCCCAAGTATGAGGTAGAAATTTATTTCTATTTGAACACGATGCTGTGTTGATATTCATCCATATTGACTCATTAGGGGTAATTTGAATGAATTACTACCAATTGTGTCACGTGGTGGGCCGGGATTTCGGGTAAAACTCGCTGGTAAGAGACTGATGTCTCGGCAGGTAAACCCTCGGACAGTTAGGTAGCGGCAGGTTCCGATATCTTTTCTGGTCTCCCGTGGCACGGTTAGTTTCGACCTGGCCTTTCATTAAAAGGGGCTAGCGTTCAATCCCAAGTATGAGGTAGAAATTTATTTCTATTTGAACACGATGTTGTGTTGATATTCATCCATATTAACTCATTAGATATATATATATATATATATATATATATATATATATATATATATATATATATATATATATATTTATATATATATATATATATATATAATATATATATATATATATATATATATTTTATATATAATATATATATATATATATATATATATATGTATGTGTGTATATATATATATATATATATATATATATATATATATATATATATATATTTTATATATATATATATATATATATATAATAATAATAATATAATAATATATATATATATATTCTATATACCATATTCTATAATGGGGTATGTAAAACATTTTATTAATGATTAAATAATTATAAATGTTTTATGCCTATATAATATATATATATGTTTATTTTATTATAATATATTAACAATTAACATTAGGAGAAAGTACGATTTAAATAATTAAACATTCTTTCAAAACTTAATGCTCATTTACTCGCATTGTCTTCTCAAGTTTTCTAATACTCTAATAAATAGAAAACTTCTTAATTTACTTTTCATTCTAGCTTATGCTCATTTAATTAAAGGTCTTTTAGCTATGATACGTAGTTGAGGTATTTATTACGTCAAAGCTGCAGTATATTGCATTACTTTATATTATCTTATAGTCGTTGATTAAGTAGATTTTACATTTCTATAACTTGAAAAGATGGATCAAGTAAAGCTAGAAAGAAAATAATTGCAATAAAATTCTTCATTTATGTTGGTTAGATAAAAACAAAACTACCAACTGTTACAAACTATTATCTTTTTATACATCTCTCAGTTAAGAATTAATTTTCTGCAAAAAGTTGGCAGTGTTTAGCATAATTGATATCAGATTGTCATCTATGGATCTTTATTAACATCATCACCATCGTCTTACGCCTATCTACGCAAAGGGCCTCAGTTAGATTTCCCCAGCAGTCACTAACTTGAACTTTTAAAGCAATACTTCTCCATTCTTCATCTCCTATTTGCCGCTTCATAGTCCTCGGCCTTGTAGGCTCGGGTGTGACAACTCTCTTAGTATGTTAAGGAGCCCTGTTATAAGTTAGGGGAACAGTTGAAAGTTTAGTACAAATAAATCATAGTTATCAGAAATGAATATAGGACTAAAATAAAATTTAGTTTGACCAATATACTTCGTGTTATCTTAAAGTATTAGGTTCAGTTGCCATGCCATGCGTGCAATGTCAACTTATGCAATGGTGAACTTGGTCTACAAGTAACTACCTTTCCTAATGGGATTGAATCCACCTGGTAACAGTGCTATTCTTTACACCGAACATAATGGCTATATCTTTGGCATTCATATCATTGTTGCTCATATCCTGATGAAACCTTTTTGTTGCTGCTTTAAAGTTTCTCGTTTGTGAAAGCGATGTGGAACACAATCCTGTTTCTCCCGTGATTTTGCATTTCATAATTCAGTTAGGAAACTATGTTCCTAGCTTCTTTCGTTCAAACACTTACATTTTTAATCATTTTAAATAATTATAATACAGATCAAAGTAAAAAGATTATCATCAAAATCTATAGATATTCTGTCCGATCTCAAATAAAAAAAAAGAAAATCCCTTGGTGTGTTTCGTGACCTCAGACATGGAGCTGAAAAAAAAAAATAAACCATTTAGTGCTAATTAGTTTTTTTTTAGAATTGATATGGTAAATAAGAATTGGTGTGAAAATATAAGAAGAGCATGTATTTACTCATTTCTATACTAAAGATTATTCAGTTGTTAAAACTTTGGCATCATCTCTTTTACCGCCATCACCTGATTGGTTACAAGAATCATTAGTACAGTTGACATCATTAACTCCTGTACACTCCCAGGTAGCTAAGATGATGCGAGAGAAAGACAGTTGATAGCATTGCCTGAGCCAGTAAATACGTTAACCAAAGCATTTTTATTAGTTTGGCGAACTGCTATATATAAAAAAATATTGTTATTTGCTGAACAGCACCTTGTAAATTAATTAAAAAATACTTTTGATCACGCATTTACGAGTTCAGCGACTTCTGTTTTTTCAGGCAGCGTAGCCAATAGTTACTCTTTTGCTGAACACAACGTTACCTGCTACAATGTACAGTTGGCTTCATTAATTCAGGTACCTTTCACGGGAAATTAAGGAGACACTAGGTTACCAGAATCAATGAAACCAACTGTACAGCGGTTAGACGACTCTTTGTCTTCCTGTGAAGTGTACCGGAATTAGTGAAGCCATTTTACAGCCGTTAAAAGTCTGTTACCTTGAAGTGTACCGGAATTAGTGAAGCCAGCTTTACAGCTGTTAAACGTCTCTTTACCTTCCTGTGAAGTGTACTAGAATTAAAGAAGCCAACTTTACAGCCATTAGACGTCTCTTTACCTTTCTGTGAAGTGTACCGGAATTAATGAAGCCAACAGTACCTGACTATGTGAGTAGGAATAGATCTCCCTCTCCCCCGAGGAGTGAGCTGAACATAGATCAATGATTTTCGTTTTCAAATATCTACGTGATTAAGATTAGCTATCGATCCAATAATGCCTCAATCTCAATTATTCGGTTTCGGACCTTCAATAGGAGAAAAATCAATTTCTCTAGGACCTAAGATGAACCGGGTTTGGGGAGGCCTGGTCTGCTTTGCAGCGCCCTCGAGTGAACTTCTGACTCCTTCCTTGATCATCCTGCCCGTCCTTCGTGTTTTGATATGATCTGACTCTTTCACAAGCTTATCTTACTTACGGGCAGCTTTCCTGCCAGAGCCCGTGGTCCCTTTCGTTATAAGTGGGTCCATTCTAAAACCAACCTCCATCTCTCTCTCTTAAAACCTTCATGTTATCTCATTTCATAATGATTTATTAAGTC
The DNA here is from genome assembly GCF_036898095.1 of Palaemon carinicauda. Lineage (NCBI taxonomy): Eukaryota > Metazoa > Arthropoda > Malacostraca > Decapoda > Palaemonidae > Palaemon > Palaemon carinicauda. Next base: position 49,737,394 of record NC_090740.1, read on the forward strand.
TGTATTGCCATTATGTTCATCATATGAATTAAGCATCAATATAATTTGCCTCAATGCCATTTTAAAAGCTAAACCTTCAAGGTCTTATGTATAAGTCTCTTATAACAAATGATATGCATTAGAGATATGAGATGAATGGTAATTTTTTATTACTACTAGTAAGATATGAAATTGATTTAAAATAGGTTCGTGATAAGACTGACCTTTATATAATTATAAGTCTATCATATAAATCACATATATGTGTTATCACGAGGATGCTATTTACATCAATGCTTTATAATGTACATACTATTGTAACAATTGTAGCCTACCATTCCCATTTTTTGTTACTCTATTAGTTTTGCTAAATATTCTGACATTGATACGGTTTGTATTTTATGAAAAAAGGAAATTGGCAGTTTGTAGGATTTATCTACAGTCCAAACAGAACTGTATTGCTAACTTTAATTAAATATTTTTTTTTCCTTTGGGGGGGGAAGCTGAAAACAGCTCGAAATTCGTTGAAAATAATGAAAGTAGCTAAATATACCGAATATTCGTTAAACATTGGCTACATTCCACCATATAGTTTAGAAATCCAATATAGAAAAACATACGGTGTAATAATTCCTGCCACATTCCTACTTTGGAAGCTTATCGTTGATCGCTTCCACAGCACTAGCTACCTCATTTGCCTATATTCAAAAGGATTTATCAAAGTTCTATTTATTTATATATTTTCTTTATAAAACATTTTAAATTTTACATTTCATTTCGACTTTATACACACTATCAATTACACATGGAAATACAGCATATCAATAATATCAATTACATAGTTTTACCTCACCACCAATATATGAATATATATTTTTTATTTAATGAATAATTCTAACCAAATGAACAAGCCTGGAAGGTCATTTATCTCTCATTGGTTGTGAGAAGGAAATAGCATACGGGAGACTATTGACAGAAAATATGATTATAAATAATGATTCTATTTTCACGTATCAAGAGATGGTCAGTGGGCCTTAACCATACATATATAGGTTGATATTCATCTTTATATATTCTGAGTACGGTTAGTAATAAATAATACTAAAGATAGTTTTATTTTTCCGTGATTAGATGAGAAACCCCGCCCCCTCCCCCCCCCCCACCCTTATCCAGACCCCCCAAACATGGTGTAAGCTGAGGCAAAAGAAGGTTTCTGTTGCAGAATAAAAAATCCTAACCAAAACCATTATGTTTAAAATGTACTTTATATAAGAATAACATATGGCTTGGATAACATATAAACATACAGTACTTTTAAAATTTGCATTAAAAAATTTTAAAAGTCTGGTTACATTTATTCCTTGATTTTCACGGTTTTAAAAATGGTTATATCGACTTGAAGAGTAATATTACGGTAATCAACCCGTAAAAAATGATAAGGAAATGTAAAATTACGGTTGCCTATGTTTTACTGAGATACGGTTAAAATTACGGTTTTCTCCTAACAGTGTATATTTTCTGGTTACAGGGAAACTAGCTTATGTACATTGGAGGAGTTTCTTAGTGTTTGTGCGCCTGCGCTGACGAGCAAATTGTTGCCAGATACAGCTTGCCGATTGCGTATAGGATGTGCCCTATGGTCGAAACACTTAGGGAACTGATGCAATACTTTGTAGTGCAACCGTACATCATAAAAAAGTCAGCTTCTTATTTATAGTTCAGTTCTGCATGTGAATATGTTTTGAGATGATTTTTTTTTTTTTTTTTTTTTTTTTTTTTTTTTTTTAAGAACACATTCAATATTTGCTGCAGTTGTTTTAAATACTCTATTCAAAATTCCATATAGTCCCGAGTTTGTAGTCAGGCTTTTGAAAATGCGTATGTGTTTGTGATGCTCATCTCCAAGATTCCAATGCAGTACAGAGATACTACGTTTACCCATAATTAATGTATATGCAGTTATTTAAAGGGATATGAAATAGCCATTATGATGGTAATATAGAAACTGATTGGATGGCAAAGTGGAAGAATGGATTTAGGAACGGGGGTAAAGTAAAGGTCTTGAATGCAGCTGTAGAGTAGATGCGACAAAGATTCATGAGAGAGAGAGAGAGAGAGAGAGAGAGAGAGAGAGAGAGAGAGAGAGAGAGAGAGAGAGAGAGAGGGGAAGAAATAAACCCCCTTTTCCTCTTATTTTCATACCTTTAAGCGTTAGTCTTATCACCCTGTGCATTAAGAATAATGAAAATTTAATTCATTGCGATAGCTCCAAAAAGTATTTCTTTTTCAATTTTTTTTATATATATATTCGCTATATGTTGAAAAAGTTTCTTCTGAGGAGAAATAAACCTCAAACCCCTTAATGAAAACGTACCTAATTCAAAATTTTGTTAATCCGAAATACGATAATTTTCTTCTTTTTTTTTCTCTTTCTTTTAATAAGGTAATCATGCATCCCATTGCTGAAAACATATCAATATGGCTTCAATCCTCAATAAATATCGTTTTCCTATTACTTTTGGTTTTTGGTTCCGACTTACTCCAAAGCGTGATAAAAAATAAATCGAATTATCCAATTATTCAAAGATTTCAGAAATTTATCTTTAGCTATTGATATTGTGACATGATTGTCCTTTGTTATTCACCGAAAGATGATATACTGTAGTTTAAGATATTTGTTTAATTTTAACATACAAAGTTTGAATACTGTAGTTTAAAATAGCTATCTTATTTTCACATACAATGTTTGAATACTGTAGTTTAAAATAGCTATCTTATTTTCACATACAATGTTTAATACATTTATTCAAGTGCAGGGACCATATTGTAATGTTTTTGATGAAATTTCACATATTTAGATATTTCTTTTATCTTCAACAGAAATAAAATCAGATAAACTGTTCGTGTCTTAGGAGCTAAAAGTTTCTAGCAGCCAGATTCAAATTAGCCTTTATGAGCAATATATATAATATAATCGGTGAAGTTTTCGGAA
>NC_090740.1:49747864-49750364 GCF_036898095.1 Palaemon carinicauda
TCTATCTTATTCCCCTTTCTTTTTCATGTTTTTATAGTTAATATATGAAGACTTTGTTTGATAACGTTACTGTTCTCAAAATGTTTCATGTTTATCGTTTATTCTTTTCTTGAATCTTGTTTGTTAATTTGTTTCGACTCCTCGCTGGGCTATTTTTCCTGTTGGAGCCTTAGGACATATAGCATCTTCCTTTCCAAACTAGAGTTGTGGCCTACCTTATGATAATAATAATAATAATAATAATAATAATAATAATAATAATAATAATAATAATAATAATAATAATAATAATAATAATAGTCATTGTGCTATTCTCACAATATATCTAAGGCTGTAAATATTAATAATAATGCGAATATTTTTACTGTACATTGTTCAGTATGTAATAGTGCACAATTTGAATGTTATTGAATGCATAACGAGTTTGCAGAGTTGAACATATTGATAATAAAGTAGATGACCTAGGGCATTAACGAAAAAAAAAGAAGAAGAAGAAAAAAAAAAAAAAGTTTTGCTAGTAATAGAGAGAACTACAACTTCTTTTAAACAACCTTGTAGTTAATGTAGCCTTTAAAAGCAATAACATAATAGCAATAGCTATCACAAAGAACTCTATATGATAAATTTAAATATGGAATATAATTTTTTAATAGATAGAAATTTAAAATTTCAGTAAAAGTTTTCATCTCTCTCCGTGGACTATAATGAATATAAATTCGTATCATACAAATATAGTTATTATACTGTAAACTTATAACATCTCTTTATTATTAACTTTCCTCTTGGTAAACAGTAGAAGAGACTCTTTAACCTTGGATAGCAGCTCTTGTAGGAGAAGGACACTCCAAAATCAAACCATTGTTCTCTAGTCTCGGGTAGTGCCATAGCCTCTGTACCATGGTCTTCCAATGTCTTGGGTTAGAGCTCTCTTACTTGAGGGTACTCTCGGGAACACTGTTCAATCTTATTTCTCTTCCTCATTTTTTGTTAAAGATTTTATAGTTTATATAAGAGATATTTATTTTGATGTTACGCTTCTTAAAATGTTTAATTTTTCCTAGTTTCCTTTCCCAACCGGGCTATAATCCCCGTTGCAGCCCCTGGATTTATAACATCCTGCTTTTCCAACTAGGGTTGTAGCTTAGCAAGTATTAATAATAATAATAAAAATAATAATAATAATAATAATAATAATAATAATAATAATAATAATAATGATAATAACTGGGGGAAAAAATGACTTCTAATTTTTTAACACGTAATTGTTTTAAATGACAATGTCTATTGCTCTAAAGTATCACTCCTGCGGCTGTTTAACAGCTGTATTTTTTCTTCTAGACCTACATGGTGGGGGAAGTGTCAGAGTAAGTCAGTGCATAGATACAAAAACAGCCTTGAAAACAGACAGAGTTAGAGAGACTTTTCCAGAGGAGAACATTAAATCAGAAGATGCTACTTGAATCTTAATATCCAATGAATTCTCAAAATGGTGGGACTTCTGCGTTGCCAACATCACCAAGTCATTTTTGCCACGATTGTTATGGTGCGTAATTGCAGCTGATTATGTACGTTGGTTGATGACAAGGTGTTTAAGAGATATTTCAATTTCATCCACTTTCTGGACGAGAAGCACACACACAAATATATATATATATATATATATACATATAAATATATATATATATTATATATATATACATGCATACATATATATATATATATATACATGCATACATATATATATATATATATATATGTGTGTGTGTGTGTGCGTGTGTATATATATATATATATATATACATATACTTTTTGTATATATGTATGCATATATTTATATATATTTATATATTTGTGTATATATATACAAATATATATATATATATATATATGTGTGTGTGTGTATATATATATATATATATATATTTATGTATATATATGTATATATATATATATATATATGTATATATATATATATAATATATATGTATGTATATATATATATATATATATGCGTGTGTGTGTATATGTAAAAAGTAATTATTATATTTGAAATTTTTCATACAAGTGACATGTCATGGAAAATATATTGTTTAATATATTGTATCACGAGAACGCTTTCAGCATTCGGTACCTACAGTTAAAGAATTAATCATAAACAATGTCTCCTAGATGAGATGAAATATGACTATATATATAATGAGGATATTCTAATTATATGAATAAAATAGATAAACTCTTTGAACAATTGTTAGTCAATTATATACAAAAAAAGGAAAGTAATAAACAAAATACTATTAAGAATATACAACGAATATAAGTATCATACTTTTCAATAATAAAGTTTACAAACAAATGTATTCAAATCAACTATTGCCCAAGATATTTTTGGTGCATATGCCCAATGAATTTAAAACAATGCAAAAATACTTCCAATGCTTTCACGCGAAATCTTATTGCATCCTAGTCACAGTCTAAAGTCAAATAATTTATTTCAGCATTG
>NC_090740.1:49755364-49766160 GCF_036898095.1 Palaemon carinicauda
GGAACCGTTCTAGTCATAAAATCTTGAAAGACGAGTCTTAATGATAGGTTACTCATGTTTGCCTGAGGAAGAGAGAAAAGTCTGAATGTGTAGCTTTTATAACATCATGTTATGGATATCCAAAGGAATCCGATATGAAATCTCAATATAGAGCTTAAAGAAACAAGATGGTCAACCAGAAACTGAATATTTTCCTGATTTAAGGATACAGCCTACTACTAAAGGAGCTTTTAACAGTAGGTATAAGGAGCTCACTTGAAAGCTGTAAATTGATGTGATCTTAAAGCTGATCTAGTTTTATCATGGCTTGTGCATTATGGCTGAAACAAAAACGCTAACACAAACAAACAGGAACCAAAAGCTATTTATCAGATGGATCACCTCTATCATTAATAAGAATTATCAACAGTTTTTTATCAGATGGATCACCTCTATCAGTACTCAAAATTATGAACAGCTTTTTATCAGATGGATCACCTCTATCAGTGCTAAAAACTATCAACAACTTTTTATTAAATGGATCACCTCTACCAGTGCTCAAAATTATGAACAGCTTTTTATCAGATGGATCACCTCTATTGGTGCTAAAAGTCATCAACACCTTTTTATCAGGAGGATCACCTCTATCAGTGCTCAAAATTATAAACAGCTTTTTATCAGATGGATCACCTCTATCAGTGCTAAAAATTATCAACAGCTTTTTATCGGATGGATCACCTCTATCAGTGCTAAAAGTCATCAACACCTTTTTATCAGGAGGATCACCTCTATCAATGCTCAAAATTATGAACAGCTTTTTATCAGATGGATCACCTATATCAGTACTCAAAATTATCAACAACATTTTATCAGATGAATCACCTCTATCAGTGCCAACAATTATCAACAGCTTTTTATCAGATGGATCACCTCTATCAGTGCTCAAAATTATGAATAGCTTTTTATCACATGGATCACCTTTATCAGTGCTAAAAATTATGAACAGCTTTTTATCAGACGGATCACCTATATCTCATCTATTAGTGCCAAAATTTATCAGCAGGTTTTTATCAGATGGATCACCTCTATCAGTGCTAAAAATTATGAACAACTTTTTATCAGGTGGATCACCTCTATCACCTCTATCAGTGCCAAATATTATCAACACCTTTTTATCAGATGGATCACCTCTCTCAGTGCCAGAAAATATCAACAGTTTTTTATCAGGTGGATCACCTCTATCGGTGCTCAAAATTGGAAGATAAAAAGTTTATAAATATCATACATCGTAAGTCATAAATATTGTGCTTAAAAATCTGGTAGCTTTAACTTCACCGATATTGGAACTGGGATCATAGCAAAGAATCAACATCGTTAACATTTTTTTGGAAACTTCATCAAGTAGGCTTGCCGGTTTTTTATTATAGTCAATGTGCAGAAATTATAATTAGTCACATAGAAATCCTCCAAATATATATATTTGATGTTGCTACAATATGCTGTCAGATGCTAAGGGAACTCGATCGTAAAAAAAATTTTGGGGAGGCCCTCAGATCCCCCACCGTCAGAGCCTTTTTAAACTTTATCCTCACTTTGTCTGAAAAATACTCCTATGCTCCTGGTAAAAGTAACAAAGCACACTTTTTAAAGGATTGATAAATAAAATTTGGCTTATGGTTAGCTAGCAAAGCACTTGCTACAGGAATGATTATGTTTTCGATAAATTTAGAAGTTTTTGTTTTATCACTGAGATTCGAATCTTTTCCTTTAGATTATTGGAATCTGCTGTATATATTTTTTCAATATGTATTACCCGCTATTTACACATACTGTAATTTACATAGACTGTAATTGCCATAACTTAGAGCCTAAACATGAGAAGATGAATAGTATCATTAGAATTATAAATTTTGTAAGCATTAAAAAAAAAAAAAAAAAAAAAAAAAAAAAAAAAAAAAACTACCATGAACATTTGACGAGATTCCGAATGATTCTAACTTTTGTCAAAAGATGGCAGCTCACGTCCCTTGTTCCATTCACAAGAATCATTCTATCCAATTGGAAAAGGTTGATAAATTGATACTTATGTAAAAATATGTGTGGCCGGTATAAATTATATTTAGCTCTAATTTAGTAGGCTATTTTTGCCTGTTTAGACCAAAATGACGGCATGGAAGGTTCTGGAAAGCAAGGATTAAAGAGATCTATGCATTGTTTATTTTCATAGCCAATAGATGTCCCTAGTAGTAGGGTAGCAATTGCTAATTACCCCCAACCCCGTCTTATTATATTTTTCATTAATTAATTTCTGTTGCTATGTGGGCACAAAATTCCTAGGGAATACGCGCACGGGAACTTTGTTCCTTGTGTTTTGGCCACAACCTAATTTTTATAGAATTTACAGATTTCACAATAAATTATACAGAAATATTTCCTAAGCAAACCATCGTTAGTTCAATTTCATTTGCGGGTCAGAGACGGGGGTGGGGGAGATATGCCACATGTACTAAAATCGGTAGGACCGTCAAGTAATCGCACCGTTATTTGGTCTAATTTTTAATTACCTTTTTATGAAACCAAAATCTAATTATTACGTTTCATGGCATGACATGCATTTTGAGTAAATTCTACGTAACACAATATTGTTACATTCCGGAAGGCATAATAACGCAGACTCCCCCAGCACCTTCCCTTATTATTATTATTATTATTATTATTATTATTATTTGCTAAGCTACAACCCTAGCTGGAAAAGCAAAATGCTATAAGGCCAGGGGCCCCAACAGGGAAAATAGCCCAGTAAGGAAAGGAAAGAAGGAAAAATAAAATATTTTAAGAGGAGTAACATTAAAATAAATATTTCCTATATAAACTATGAAAACTTTAACAAAACAAGAGGGAGAGAAATTAAATAGAATAGTGTGCCTGATTGTACCCTTACATAATAACGAGTTTTAGTTTAACGCCAATAGATGGCATCAGAGGTACCTCGTACCAACTAATCTAGTAATTTATTTGACGAACGCGTGGGTCTTTAAACAGGTGGTAGGAGGTAGAAGCTAGAGAATGGGTAGCTGATAAAGTGTTCAACAACGTTATCCTTATTATGAATGGATATTCTTATCACCATTTGCTGTAAATTTATCATATGCTATCGGAAGTAACCCGAGTTTAATTATAAGATTTTTTATTATTTAATTTCTTCATTGGAACACAAAGATTTTAAGTCATGTCTCTGTACAATTGACCAAGGTAACAACCATCAGCATAGTTAAGGTGTGTGGGAAGAGTTTGTAAAGGCGCTTCCAAATTGAATTTCCTTGAATAGAGAATATCATTATTCATTACAGATTATAATAATTTAAGGGGTAATAGTTATATGCTAAAAGGTGCATGACTATGCTGTAATTTGATGTCATTATAATCACCTTAATCTTCATAGATAAATAAAAAAATTAAAAAGAGAAGGGCTACATTTCTCTATCTTCGCCAACGCCTGACTGCTAGGTCATCCACCTGCGAACTTGTCTTTGTTAATAAGGGCGTTCATGAGTGTAAATTAGTTATAAAATAAACTCTATCATCATTTCCTTAGTAAATGTATATATGTCAGTAAAGCTGTTTCTTGGTTTAATATAGGTTAAAAGAATACATTAATTGTATATATAAAAGATATTGAAGATATATGAGAGTTGTTTATTCTTATTAGGAACGAATATTGATCGTGATGTTTTTTTATAAAATATAGTGCTGGGCATAGTGTTGAAGATGATATTTTGGAGAGACAGAAATCTAAGCATCTATGATTATAATGTCTCCGGGATCAATGAGAGTATAAACAGTTCTTCTCAATATAAATGTTTTGTTTCAAAGGTATGGTTTCTTTTGTAGGGATATCAAAGTCAGTTTAAATCCTTGGCAATAAATCACAAGAAAGGTTTCTGTTTTTACATAATTTTTTATTGGAGGAAAATTAAAATATATGGAAAGTTGTTGGATGTCAAGAAAGAATATTTGAGATTTTTTTCAAAGTAATGTAAAGGTTTTTCAAATAAGTTACAAATACCCTATGGTAGATATAAATCGTTATAAAAGTTAGGCTGGTCTAAACAGTCAAATGTTTATCCTTATATCTGTCGTTGGATATCCCAAGGCAGAGTGAATTCAGTATTAAGGGGTACTTGTAACTTATTTGAAATATATATATATATATATATATATATATATATACACGACGATCTATCGCTGAGGCATGCGACGTAAATATTTGTCACTAAGCTGGCGGAAGGATCAGAAAAACGAAAATCTTGGACTAGCGCTTTTTATTTAAGTAAAATTTCAGGCAATATTAATTTCAACCAAAATGGCATTTAATATACCAATTCTGCATTTAGGATTTTTACCTACCGTAAATTCATTTATGATAAATGCTGCTGGCTGGAGAAGGAATCCAACCTATGCCCTGAGCCAGAACAATGCTTGTATGGACGACTTTAAAAATCGAGCTATCAAGAAACATATAAGCTCTTTTCACGTTCACTGTACATATACCTGCCGAATTCAGTAGTCTGTTTTTTCACTTGAAATCAACACATCAGGCCACCCACCGTTAGACCCTTTTCGAGCTTTAGCAACCTCCAGCCCCCGAAAAACACTCTTACGCCCCTGATAGCTCTTTTTATCAATATAGGATATAGTTAACTTAATCAACTTAATTATTTTGAAATGTATTTTGGTACCATTCTACTCTGAAGAAAAAAATATTCAACGCAGACACATTTGCAATAATCATGTGATTGTTACAATTCATCAGGTATATTTAAACATTTCGAGAACCATCAAAGCAAAAATATGTGAAAAGTAAACATTGAAAAGAAAAAGCAACCAGTTTTCAAACATTTTCCGAATTCGCGAAGTTTTCCAAATCGTTGGAGCGTATGTTATTTATTCAAAACGTTTTACGAGTTATCTCCTGTGTTCCTTTTAGAGTAGGAAATGAAGTTTCGAGAAAATTGTCCATTTGGTTTGCTATATATGCATAGCAGATATAAATTAGGATGATAATTACTTATGTTTTTTATATCTTTAAAGATGAACTGTATATCCAATAAACAAACGATGCTGACCCATATGATAAAGTGACACTACAGCTGAAGATATTATTATTATTATTATTATTATTATTATTATTATTATTATTATTATTATTATTATTATTATTATTATTATTATTATTATTATTATTTTTATTATCATTTTTATTATTATCCTGAATGGACAATATTTATTATGACTAACATTTACATTATACTATTAAAATCTTCATGGTACAATGAAAAATATAATGTAAATGAAGATCAATATGAGCGAAAAAAAAAAAGTGAAAAACGATGTCAAAATGACGCAGAGGAAAATATTACTATATATTTGCCATTACACTGCTTATGCAAATAAGGGTGAAATATATTTCATTATGCATATTTTCTTTCATTTAGACAAGTTTTGTCTTCTATTTGTACGAGAAATTTTAGGTTTGGGATAAGGCCATATTTTCCTAAAGTCAAAATATCTTTTTCTATAGCATCTCTGTATCTTTTTGTGGCAGAGTTATGTTCGAGTCACACATATACAAACACCATGACGTCAGGCGGAATGTTGGTATACAACATCACTCTGGGATTTTTAATGAGGTGGCCTATGTATGTAACCATCTGGCGCGTTCATGGCGATGATTAGGCAACCAAGTTTCAGTTGTAACTTAATGGCATAGGTCACAAACTCCCCTTGACTAATACGAAGATACTTGGCTTAATTGGTAACATCTCAAGCCTGGTGATCGACTGAGTTCCCCCCCAGACTTGTTAGAATCTTTAGTGTCTGCAACCTTACCATGCTTTTGAGTTAAGGATGGGGCCTTTGGAGGAGCCTATAGGTCTTTCTGCTCAGTCATCAGCAGCCATTGTCTGGTTTTTTCTGGTCCTAGCTTGGGTGGAGATGGGGCTTGGGTGCTGATCATATGATATATGGTCAGTGTCTAGGACATCGTCCTGCTTTCTAGGGTAATGTCACTGTCCTTTGCCACTGCCATTCATGAGTAACCTTTAAACATAGACTGGCGTAATGTTATCGTACTCTCTCGCGAACAAATATGGCAATATTGCAAAGGTTTCACCACAAAATAGAATTTTGTCAGTGTAAAGATCTCCTCTAATGATTTAAGCAAAAAAGTAAGTAGAGGCCAGCAGTCCTTATATTTAATGGCAACATTTTTCACATTACTATGCCGGTAATGGACACTAAAGCTTGGCTAGTAAACAACAGGTTTGCTATTTTAATGCAACTTTCCAACGTTAAGTGCAATATTTTTTTTTTTTTAAATACACAACTTACATATTGCAGAAAACGCTTAATTATGTATATATACTCTTTCTATATGCGCCAGTGTATGACTAATTTCAGAATCCATATGTCCAACATGAACCATATTTGTTCTCGAGTAATCAAATATCTAATCTCTTGATATCGTTCAAGACCAAGCAACAAATCATTTTGTCTTTCCTTTCTTCATATCCGCAAATAAACTGCTTATTTCCGGTACCGATCTTCAAATACATTCTAGCATTAGCTCGAATCCATTTATAGTCAACTGAACTAAATAAGTATAACTATGGAACAGAACAGACATTACTAAAGGTATCTGATGATGATGTATATATCAGCTATAGAATATATAGAGAAAGGACTAATTCTTGCAATAGACCCTTTAACCTTGAAATTCTTTTATTAACCATACTTTTCTCCTTTGCATCTACTTACATCTTTTCTTGGTATCCATTCAAATGTGTTATCTAAATAACATAAATGCTAGTTATGGTTCTAATTTATTTTTTTCCATAACTCCACATTGAGTCTTCAAATAAAAAAAAGAAAAATATATCCACCTTAGCCCTCACACCGTAGACAGTTTTTTTTTTTTTTTTTTTTTTTTTACTAAATTATTGGGATTTACCTCTTAAGTCCTCCTTCTGAAACTATTTTTAGAATAATCCATGTATATATCACCAATCTCTCCTTATACGCCTATTAACGCAAGGGTTGAATTTGGCCAGTTATATCAGTGTGTACATTTGTATGTTAATTCATATATATATATATATATATATATACATATATACATATATATATACATATATATATATATATATATACATTTACATATATATATACATATATATATATATATATATACACAGTATATATATATATATATATATGTATATATACATGTATAAATATATATATATATATATATACATGTGTGTATATATATATATATATATATAAATTTTTATATATATATATATATATATATATATATTTAAACAACAATGCCCGACAAAGGTAACCTAAAAAATGAATGTAGATAGTTTTGAATATGGTGTGTTTGAACAATTAACCTTTTTTGGTATTAGGTAAATAGATTCGCAAAGTGAAAATAAACAAATTTCAATACAATTGCACAAATGGAAACCTTTCAAACGAAGAGATAATTAAATTGGCTCCCGTGCTTTTTATCCATTTAACAGGAATTAGGTGTTATTATTCTACTCATGCAACATTATTACCTTAGTATTTATGTATATTATAATGTTCCACCTACCAAAATATCAATTTTTTTTTTTGTACGAATAATAAATTTAAGGTGTATCATTATTATTGCTATTTTTTCTAAACAATAGTTAAATTAACCATTAATTAATTCACAGTATCATGTTTGATAGGCAAAAGTACTGTTACCAAATCGAAGGAAGAATTATATTCTCACTCCATATGTATATTCATAATCTCAAGTAATGGAATAATTTCTTATCGCGACGAAATTTTGATAGATTTCACATTCCTATGTTTTACTAGATAGTAGATATATAAACATATATGAACTTGAAAACATCAAAATGTATTTCTGCAATTTTGATATGCAAAGTACATAAATCAGACTGAAGGTCAATCAAACTATTATCTGGATTTCTTGCTTGTAGGCGATGGGGTAATGAAAACAACAGATTGGAATGAAACATTTATTGTTGGAATGCTGTTCCATTTTTTCTTCAATAGAAAAGGCTAGCTAGATAGCGTGTGTTTGTACTCCACAAATTAAGAAAATTGACATGAAAATTTGCAGTATCAAGGCACAAACTTTTAATAATATATTATACCTTTTTTAGTTAGATTTAGAAATATAATTTCACATATTTCTTGTATACGCATATTGCATGAGATTACTATATAGATGGTCTTCCTTAGGGTTATGAACAACGTAAGTGAGGGCAAAATCATTGGTCCTTGGTATTTTCAGTCCAAACTTTATTTTGCCAAAGATGACATCTCAGTTTCGCTTTATTACTTCTCGTTAAAACCAAAGAGAGAGTTCTTTTATCATGTTTTGGGCTGTCCCTTAAGCAACCGCCACCAGTTCTTGTTGGAATGGCCATTCTATTCTTTAACAACAACTTTTATTTCCTCTATTACTATTCTTTTTAATGACAAGTTTTACTTCTTCTTTTTGTATTGTGTCTAATTTTGGATGGTTTGGCGTTCATACAATTTTCCTTCTCTATTTATCTGCATCAGCTATATATATATATATATATATATACATATATATATATATATATATATATGTATATATATATATATATATATATAAATATATATATATATATATATATATATTTATATATATATATATATATATATATACATATATATATATAGATAGATAGATAGATAGATAGATAGATATAGATATAGACTACCAAACATTTCTGATGTATACCATTTCAGAAAATTCTACTTCAAGGGTCTCATATTCAAAACCTTTTGATTAAATGACTTGCACGTAATTAGTAAATGTTTTTATGCCTCCATAAATATTAGAAATATTTAATCAATGTATATTTCATTATAATCCCTTATTCAATTAACATTAGGAGAAAATACGATTTAAATAATTAAACTTTCTTTCAATACTGAATGCTCATTTACCCGCATTGTCTTTTCAAGTTTTCTAATACTTTAGAAAATAGAAAACTTCTTAATTTTCAGTTCATTCTAGCTTATGTGCATTTGATTTAAGGTCTTTTTACTATGATACGTAGTTGAGGTATTTATTACGTCAAAGCTGCAATATATTGCATTACGTCATATTATTTTATAGTCGTTGATTAAGTAGATTTTACATTTCTATAACTTGAATCAAGTAAAGCTAAAAAGAAAATAATTGCAATAAAATTCTTCATTTATGTTGTTTAGATAAAAAAAAAATTACCTATTGTTACACACTATCATCTTTTTATACATTTATCCGTTAAGAATTAATTTTCTACAAAAAGTTGGTAGTGTTTAGCATAATTGATATCAGATTGTCATCTATGGATCTTTATTAACATCATCACCATCTCCTTACGCCTATCTACGCAAAGGGCCTCAGTTAGATTTTCCCAGCAGTCAGTATCTTGGACTTTTAAAGCAATACTTCTCCATTCTTCATCTCCTATTTGCCGCTTCATAGTCCTCGGCCTTGTAGGCTCGGGTGTGACAACTCTCTTAGTATGTTAAGGAGCCCTGTTGTAAGTTAGGGGAACAGTTGAAAGTTTAGTACAAATGAATCATAGTTATCAGAAATGAATATAGGACTAAAATACAATTTAGTTTGACCAATATGCTTCGTGTTATCTTGAAGTATTAGGTTCAGTTGCCCTGCCATGCCTGCAATGTCAACTTATGCAATGGTGAACTTGGTCTAGAAATAACTACCTTTCTTAATGGGATGGAATCCACCTGGTAACAGTGCTATTGTTTACACCGAACATAATGGCTATATCTCTGTCATTCATATCATTGTTGCTCATATCCTGATGAAACCTTTTTGTTGCTGCTTTAAAGTTTCTCGTTTGTGAAAGCGATGTGGAACACGATCCTGTTTCTCCCGTGATTTTGCATTTGATAATTCAGTTATGAAACTATGTTCCTGTCCTCTTTTGTTCTAACACTTAATTTTTTATTCATTTCGAATAATTATAATAAAGATCAAAGTAAAAAGATTATTATTGAAATCTATAGATATTCTGTCCAGTCTCAAATAAAGAAAAAAAAATCTTTTGGTGTGTTTCGTGACCTCAGACATGGAGCTGAAAAGGAAAATACACCATTTGGTGCTAATTAGTATTCTTAGAATTGATCATGTAAAAAAAGAATTGGTGTGAAATGATAAGCAGAGCTTGTAATAATCATTTCTATGTTGTAGATTATTCATTCGTTAAAACTTTGGCATCATATCTGGTAATGCCATCAGGTGATAGGTTACAAGAATCATTAGTGCAGTTGACATAATTAACTCCTGTACACTCACAGGTATCTAAGATGATGCGAAATAAACACAGTTGATAGCATTGCCTAAGCCAGTAGAAACGTTAACCAAAGCATTTTTATTAGTTTGACGAACTACTGTACATAAGAAATATTATTATTTGCTGAGCAGCACATTGTAAATTAATAAAAAATACTTTTGATCACGCATTTACGAGTTCAGCGACTTCTGTTTTTCGGGCAGCGTAGCCAATAGTTACTCCTTTGCTAAACACAGCGTTACCTGGTACAATTTACAGTTGGCTTCATCAATTCTGGTACCTTTCACGGGAAATTAAGGAGACACTAGTGTACCGGAATTAATGAAACCAACTGTACAGCGGTTAGACGTCTCTTTGCCTTCCTGTGAAGTGTACGGGAATTAGTGAAGCCAATCTTAGAGCCGTTAA
>NC_090740.1:49766660-49769160 GCF_036898095.1 Palaemon carinicauda
CCAATAAACAAAGGATGCTGACCCATATGATAAACTGACACTATAGCTAAATATTTATACTGAAAAGGCATTAGAATATAACCTATTATTATCATTATTATTATTATTATTATTATTATTATTATTATTATTATTATTATTATTATTATTATTATTATTATTATTAATGGACAATATTTAATATGACTGACATTTACATTATACCAATAAAAACCTCATGGTATAATGAAAAATATAATGTAAATGAAGATTAATATGACAAAAAAAAAAAAAAAAAAAAAAAAAAAAAAAAAAAACGATATCAAAATGACGCAGACGAAAATATTAGCATATTTTTGCCATTACACTGCTTGTGCAAAAGAAGGGTGAAATATATTTTATTATGCATATTTTCTTTTATTTAGACCAGTTTTGACTTCTATTTATACGTGAAATATTAGATTTGGGATAAGGGCACATTTTCCTAAAGTCAAAAATGTAATCATCATTTGAAAAATCTCTTATTCCAATCTCCTTTTATTAGCATCCCTGTATCCTGTTGTGGCAGAGTTATGCCCGAGTCACACATATACAATCTATTGGTGTGATCGTCAAAAAAAAAAGAAAAAAAAAAAAAACCTGTCAACTGTTCGCAACATCATGACGTCAGGCGCCATGTTGGTATACATCATCACTCTGGGACTCTTAATGAGGTGGCCTATGTATGTAACCATCTGGCGCATTCATGGCGATGATTAGGCAAACATGGTTTAGCTGTAACTTAATGGCATAGGTCACAAACTCCCCTTGGTAATATCTCAAGCCTGGTGATCGACTGAGTCCCCCTCATACTCGTTAGAGTCTTTAGTGTCTGCAATCCTACCATGCTTGTGAGTTAAGGATGGGGCCTTTGGAGGACCCTCTAGGTCTATCTGCTGAGTCATCAGCACCCATTGCTTGGATCTCTCTGGTCCTAGCTTGGGTGGAGATGGGGCTTGGGTGCTGATCATATGAAAACCTTTAAACATAGAATGGTGTAATGCCAACGTACTCTGTCGCGAACAAGTATGGCAGTATTGCAAAAGTTTCACCACAAAATGAAATTTTGTCAGTGTAAAAATCTCCTCTAATGATTTAAGCGAAAAAGTAAGTAGAGGCCAGCAGTCCTTATATTTAATGACAAAATTTTTCACATTACTATGCCGGTAATGGACACTAAAGCTTGGCTAGTAACCAATAGGTTCGCTATTTTAATGCAACTTTGCAACGTTGAGTGCAATTTTTTTTTTTAAATAAAGAACTTACATATTCCAGAAAACGCCCAATTTTATAATTATACTCTTTCTATATGCGCCAGTTTATGACTGATTTCCGAATCCATATGTCCAACATAAATCATATTTGTTCTCGAGTAATCAAATATCTAGTCTCTTGATATCGTTTAAGACAAAGCATCAAATCATTTTGTCTTTCCTTTCCTCATATTCGCGAATAAACTACTTATTTCAGGTACCGATCTTCAAATACATTCTAGCATTAGCTCGAATCCATTAATAGTCAACTGAACTATTTTAGTATATCTATGGAACAGAACACACATTACCATTGGTATCTAATGAAGACGTATATATCAGATATAGAATATATAGAGAATGGATTAATTCTTGCAATAGACCCTTTATCCTTGAAATTTTCTATGACACCTCTCTAAAAAAATATTTAATAAACATACTTCTCTCCTTTGCATCTACTTACATCTTTTCTAGGTATCCAGTCAAATGATTTATCCATATAACAAAAATGCTAGTTATGGTTCTAAATGATTTTTATTCATAACTCCATATTGTGTCTCAAAAAAAAAAAAAAAAAGAAGAATATGTCCACTTTAGCCTTCACACCGTAGACAGTTTTTTTTTTTTACTAAATTATTATTATTATTATTATTATTATTATTATTATTATTATTATTATTATTATATATATATATATATATATATATATATATATATATATATATATATATATATATATATATATATATATATATATATGTATGCAGGGACACACACACACACACACACACACATATATATATATATATATATATATATATATATATATATATATATATATATATATATATATATATATATATATATATATATATATATATATATAAATAAATACATATATATATATATATATATATATATATATATATATATATATATATATATATATATATGTATTTTTATATAATTTAACAAATATACATAAATATATACACACACACACACGCACACACACACACACACATATATATATATATATATATATATATGTATATATATATATATATATATATATATATATATATATATATATATATAAATATATATATTTATATATATAAATATATATATATAGTATAGAAATATATATATATATATATATATATATATATATATATATATATATATATATATATATATATATTTATATTTATATATATATATATATA
>NC_090740.1:49774160-49784160 GCF_036898095.1 Palaemon carinicauda
AAAGTGTCCGTATTATACTATAGATTACCGACGTCAATGGAGCAGTTCGTAAGGACACTTTCGTGGCCTATCGCCTAGTGTGTAGTATCACACAGTGACTACACGCGCACCCTCTTAATTAATCATCTAAAATTAATTACACTGTTCCTCGCAGACTTAAAACAGAAGGTTAAAGAATTCTACCTGCTGCTACCACAGATGTCATAAGCTGCTCTACTTGCTTCGCATAGTGCATAAAGAACGCCTTGGATGACTATCAGCCGGTGTGTAAACAAGGATGTTCAAAGTCCATATAATTAAAGAAATTTTATGGAGGAGGCAACTTTCCTCGGATCACGACTATCGGGTGTACTGTCTGGATTCATTCTGTGAATAACACGGGTGAATTTTCACCCTTAGTTATAGATAACTTTGAACTTTTTCTCTTCTGAACAGCTGTCCTCCCATAAAGTCTGAAGTTCTATGAAGATAGACCTTTCGGCACTCCACTGGACATAGAGATGCATCTTCCTCCAGAGGGCAGATTCACTAGGGACCCCACCTGCTGGTGGGTAGTTTGTTCCTGGTAAGAAACGTTGGGTCTGGAAATAGAATCAGTTCTCCCTCCAAGAACTGGACGTGGCCTTCCTCTGTAGAGAGAGCCACTAATCACTAACTTAGGCCCCCAAGGCGAGTACAAACAGGAATATGACTTAAATTCAAAACCTTCTAAGCCCATTCCTCATTGTTCATTATTTATATACAATGAGGAATAATATCTAATGACCAAGCAAATGGTCTTTGAAAGCACTGAAGGGCCAGTTCATTACGAAAGTCGTTAGAAAGGTTGACTTGTAAGGCATATGGTATCTGATTTGTCAAGGCAGGCTTGAACAATAGAATTGTGTAGGCTGCTAAACCTTGTTCATGAAGGAGAATGAAGAATGATAAATAGGAGTCTGTCTGGATTTCTTTCAGTTTCTTCACCTTGACAAAGGATAGCTATTTCTTCCCTGAAGCCTCATAATGTCTTCTGGTTTCCTCCAAAAGTCTAAACCGACTTTTAAACACCGAATCTTTTTCTTATCGTTAAGGAGAGAAAATCATGAGATGTAGGTTCCGTGTTTTCTGTGATGGAGCGAAGACAGTCGACTTCTGTACTCGCTGAGACAGAGATGGATCCGGTAGCGGAACAAATTTTAATTGTAGTTCCAATGCCAGAGGGAACCACACGCTATATGGCCAGTTGTGGGCCACTATTGCAGATTTCCCTTTAAAGGATCTCAGCATATCGAGGACCTTCAAAAGGAGGTGTGCCGAGGGAACAGATAGATACAGGACCATCTGATCCAGCCCAAGGACATTGCGTCCATTGCCTCCGCTAACGGATCCTTGTATGAGGACACGTAAAAAACTATTTTCTTGTTGTCTTTCATCGCAAAGAGGCCTATCTGCAGCTCTGGGACTTGACTCGAGATGAAGGAGAATAATCCTGCGTCAAGGGACCATTCTGACTCTATAGGTGTAAACCTAGATAGAGCGTCTGTTGTCACATTGCGGAACTCTTGAATGTGAACTGCTGACAGGTGCCATTTCTTCATTTTTTATGCATATTTTCTCCAGCCTCCTGTTGCATCCTTAAGCTGTGCTCTTAGCACTGGATCTGTTATCAAAGAAAACTGTAGAAAGCCCGGCACTCTCTCCTGTTTGCGTCTTGATATCCATTTGGATTTCAATAGTCTCTTGACAGATCCTGCTATTTCTTTCCTCTTCTTACTAGGAATGGAAAGCCGATGTGATTCCAAATTCCATTGGATTCCCAACCCCCAAAATTTCTGAGCTGGAGAAAGACGAGACTTTTTGATGTTGATATTGAATCCCAGATGTTCCAGGAACTGGATCACTATCTTAGAAGCTTGCATGCATACTGGCCCGGATGCTGCCCACACCAGCCAGTCGTCCGAGTAGGCTACTACTTGGACCCCTTTTAGGCGCAACTGATGGACGGCAGCGTTTGCGAGCTTCGTGAAAATCCTTGGGTCTATGTTTAGCCCGAAAGGCATGGTTCTGAAGGCATAAAGTTATCAAAGTAACTTGAAGCGTAGATAGGGGAGAGGTGACGAATAATTGGAGCGTGCCAATAAGCGTCAAACAAGTCTATAGACACAGCATATGCCCAGAATGACTCTGAGTTTTCTGAATCCTCCTTTGGAACAAAAAACAGCTTTCCTTGGAATTTGATGGACTTAGACTTCCGGATTACTCTTTTGACTAAGAGCTCTCAGACATATTCTTCCAGCGCGGTGCTTAAGTGATGGAAGAATTGAGGGAATTGAGGTGGAGGACTGCTCCAGCTCTATCCTAGTCCATTCTTATTTAGGCTGTGGGCCCAAGGATCGAAGGTCCAGCGATCCCTAAAAAGCTGTAATCTCCCTCCTACTGGAAGTATCTACTTCTGCTGTTGTGGACCAGAGGCCTTGCCTCCTTCGCCGCGTTCTCCCCTAGATCCCCTTCCTTTTGAAGGGCGTCTAGAAGAACCTCTGGCCTTTCCTCTGGCTCTGGTATGAAAGGTTGAAGTCTGGCTTTCGGAGGCTGGGTTAAGAACTGGCGACAGTTTTGCCGTTTGTTGAGGTATCAGCTGGTACGTGGTTGGAGGTTGTGCCAACGTCTGATGTTGTTGATGTTGCTGTCGGTAGGGTTTAGCCAGCTGAGAGTATGGCCTAGGCCTTTTGTCTATTACCTCTTTAACAACTTCATTGGGAAAGAGGTCTTTACCCCAAATACGAGAGGAGATCAGTTTCCTCAGTTCGTGCCTCACCGCAACCGAGGCGAACACGAACTCTCTACAGAATCTCCTAGCTTTAATAAAGCTATAGAAATCCTTCGTAACTGTGGCCAAATGGGTTTTGGCCAAAACCATGAACAAGTCCTAGTTCTTGGGGTCACTTGCCATTGTTTTTAGTGTTGTTCGCAACGACATCGATGCCGCAAGTCTTTCCTTTGTCTCTTGCTCTCTACTCCAAGAGACCCTCCGACAGTTTTGGAAGCGCCTCACCGAACTGGCGTTCAGCAATATCAGCTTCTAGTTTCCCGACTGAGAAGGTAAGGTGTACATCCTTCCAGTTTTCTTGGTCCAAGGGTAAGGTCAGAGATAACGGCTTGCACTCCTCCAAGGAGGGGCATGGTTTCCCTGCCTCCACCGCATTTAGGGCAACCTTATATCACTTTTCCAAGAAGGGAAAGGCTCTTTTAGGAGAGGCCACAAAGGAGGGAAGCTTCTTACTCAAGGTGGGCACCTTTGAGTTACTGAAGCCCCTCTCTTTCATCGAGCTTGATAGTAACGTCTCAGCTTTACTATGGTCAAAATCTATGACCTCCGGCTCCGTCTTCTCCTTTAAGGCTGGCTCCTTCCTAAGACAGGCATAGCAGTCCGGATGAATCTCTTTGTTGGGCCAAAATTCCACCTCTTCCAGGGGAATTGCTCTCAACTTTTCTGAGATCATGATCTTCCCGGTTGTCATTCGCATGTGTTCGGCATACCTCCAAGGATCGGTATTCGAGCACAAGGGAAGATCCTTCACGGTGAGCCGCTTCTGTGGCCCACGTGATGCTGAAAGTCTACGTAACTCCAGTTTCATTGCAGCTTCCTTCTCATCATTCTTCCTATGAATTTGTTGGATCATCTCAACAATGGAAGGAAGAGTCCTTCCCAGTTCATCTGGGATAGCAGATGAGGTAGAAGGAACCGATTCTGGGTCCGGAACCAACGTAACCGACACTTCGTCGATTTCTGGCTCTTCTACTTGAGGAGTCTGAAACAGCTCCTCCTCCTGACCTTCCCCTAGAAGGTCCTTCTCAGTAGAATCCGACACCTCTGACATCCTATCGTCCACTTGGATGTCTTGAAGGGCAGCCGAGACTTCAGAATCTACTGGAT
Source organism: Palaemon carinicauda (assembly GCF_036898095.1). Lineage (NCBI taxonomy): Eukaryota > Metazoa > Arthropoda > Malacostraca > Decapoda > Palaemonidae > Palaemon > Palaemon carinicauda. Next base: position 49,778,077 of record NC_090740.1, read on the forward strand.
TCAGGGCAACTGGTATCTCCACCTGAGGCTGGGGGATGATTGCATCAGCCGATGCTTCAGGGAAAAGGTAGGCCCTCATCTTCTCATTTGGAAGGTAGGGACCTGAGGTGTTTTTCTGAAAACCCCTCACCCAGGATCGTAACGTTTCCCTAGCAGCATCCCTTGACTCCGTGGACCTAGGGTCGTCAAAAGCCTCGGTAATCAGGCTAGAACAAACTGTACAAACCTGAGCATCCCAATAGCGTAGAACACCTCTGGAGGCTGTGCATGCTGCGTGCCCGCTGCAATAATGATGTCCACAGAAGTTCTTACTGTGGACATTACAGAACACACTCCCGCACTTCGGATGGTCCTCCTGTAAAGAGTAGAAAAATCCATGAGTATCAAGTGAAGGCTTTTCACTTATATTGAAACATTTAGCTTATATAGAAAAGCTATAAAAGAAAGAAGGAAAGACACATACTCTTATTTCCTGTTCAGTCAATTGCTTTAACCTCCTAAAATATTAAAACTAAAGTTAATTCTATACTAGAATACATTATGTAATATCCTAAACGGAAATTTATTGTGTAGTTTTAAGATACAGGATTGAGAGTATACAGAAAAAACCCACTTTCTATATAAAGTAAGGTCTCAACAAAAGGCTGTACAAGATAACATTAAGTATGATGAAGAACATAAGTGTTATCACAAACTCTGTACAGCAGTTTCTACTAATGCAGTGTGTACTACACTACAAATATAGCAACTACTTTACATCGCATGTTATTGTGCCGGCCGGCACGATCCGGTACGCCGGCACGTGCCGGCCGATAACTACCATTTTATAGATCAAAGATATACAATCTTTAACTAGTAGGCAGCAGCCCACTGATTCACAACTGTATGCCAGCCGGAAATCCTTGCCAGCCGATGGCTGAAAAAACTAAAACCCGGCTGCTGGCCGCTATTCATAGCGGCCAGCGAATTCTGGCTGTGATTCCACTGCCGGCCGGCAAAGGTAATAAAACTATGCCGCCAACAGTAGACAAGAATCAGAAAACCTCTACAACACAATAGTCAGAGAAAAAGTATGGATGTAAGGTTATAGGGTGGCATGCCATACGATCTTCCATCCAGAAAGAGTGAACTTATGGAGGGGGAGAATGTAACATTCAAACTTCCAAAAGAAGGGAGACCAAGGGAGGTCTGGGGTTCACTCTGCAAAGAATAAAGGGTCTCTGCCGGCCGACACGTAGTGCTGGCCGGCAGAGAGCTGAGCCTGTCGTCCATCCTAACCTCTACTAGGTACGGAAGTAGGACTAAGGCTAAAAGAAAATAAAAGAAAGGGAGGTGGGGAATGGATAATGGTCCTATAGACTTCGTTCTAGCAGGAGACACACTCAGCCGTTAGGGAAGCTCATCCTAACCAAGAGTTGTCTATTAGGGAAGAAGATTGGCAATACTTGCTAGCCTCCTCCCAACCAGAACAAAGTTAGGTGAAGTTATTTCGCCGTGCACAGAGAAAACTCATTCTCCAGCCCGAAAAAAACAACACAGGACAGTCTGCTAGACCACTGGAGGAAGGAATCATCTCGTACAGAATCCTTCCAACATGGACTAGGGAAGAAAAGCTTCCTGTGTCCGCCCCTAACCTAGCAAAGGAGACTCTTTCTCTATGCTAGAATGAAGCAGACCACAGACTAGAAACTCTGATGTTCTGTCCTAACCCAAAAAACCAGTCACTCTGGTTATCAGGTCAGGACACTCATATCCTAGAATAGTTATACCTGAATTATTATACAGATAGAACCACTAGGATTAAGCCGAAGGCTTACAGAGGGAGAGAGGGATTGAACTTAGCCTCCGGAGGAAAAAAAGAACAATCGGGGATATGCGAAAGTATACTACTGTACCTAGAATACTAGACTAGGTAAGATGAGAATCGATTACCTAAATCACCGAAACTCTCTCGAATACAATCTTGGAAAAAACATTCAACAATATCTTACATGTATAAAATATTTGCCTATAGCTTCAATAAAATAACACTCGGAAAAAGTACTAGTACATGAAAGTACTAAATGCCAGACGTCTAGGCAACTAAGCCTCGTGAAAGGCAGGATCGGTACCTCGACCCGTGTTGAGTACACCGAGCTAAAACTGACCGAAATATATAACCGTTTCTAGAGTTGCTAAATAGGAAAATTATTAAAGCTTAACAAACCGGGAACGTCGCTCTAGCCAACAAACTGACCCGTAAGAGCGAGTGATAGCATCCAGGATGCCTTCGGTAGGCAACAGCTCTTGTTAACGTTAAAATCACATTTAATTTGATTCAAACTGACAAGAGCCTACATTTATACGTTGTAAATATAATACTCAACTTCCTAGAGGCAGAAGAGGCCGAAGAAGTCATCAAAACGTTGAATTAAATCTAAAATAACAGGAGAACAGAGGGAAAACACCGAATAGTTGAGCTAACTGAAAAAGGAATAAAGAGGGCGTCACCGCCTTCATCAGATACACACTGGAAACGGAATTGGAGAGATGCCTTATGAGCGGCTCTCTTTTCCTTCTCGTTTCGGATTCTTGTTACTATATCCCGCTCGAAGCGTTAATACTGTTCGGGGCGAAGATAGCTATGTGATGTGTCAAGAATACGTACTCTAATTTTATGCGATATCCCTGTGAGATTATTTAGTGAAATTTGCTCCAGGAGTTATAATTCTGGAGACCTTACGGTGAAATTCTCTGGGAATATCACTGTAGTCAAATATACCATAGAAAGCTACCTAATAGGAACTTCCATCAGGATGACATGGCCTGAGGCCAAATATATATATATATATATACATATATATATATATATATATATATATATATATATATATATATATATATATATATATATATATATATATATATATATATATATATATTTCTACCTCATACTTGGGATCGAATGCTATATATATATATATATATATATATATATATATATATATATATATATATATATATATATATATATATATATATATATATATATATATATATATATATATAGCATTCGATCCCAAGTATGAGGTAGAAATTTATTTCTATTTGAACACGATGTTGTGTTGATATTCATCCACATTGACTCATTAGGGGTAATTTGAATGGGTTACTACCAATTGTGTCACGTTTTTGGCCGGGATTTAGGGTAAAACTCGCTAGTAAGAGACTGATGTCTCTCCAGGTAAACCCTCGCACAGTTAGGTATCGGCAGGTTCCGATATCTTTTCTGGTCTCTCGTGGCATGGTTGGTTTCGATCTGGCCTTTCATTAGAAGGGGTTAGCGTTCAATCCCAAGTATGAGGTAGAAATTTATTTCTATTTGGACACTTTGTTGAGTTGATATTCATACATATTGACTCATTAGGGGTAATTTGAATGAATTACTACCAATTGTGTCACGTGATGGGCCGGGATATCGGGTAAAACTCGCTGGTAAGAGACTGATGTCTCTCCAGGTAAACCCTCGGACAGCTGGGTAGCATCAGGTTCCGATATGTTTTATGGTCTCTCGTGGCATGGTTAGTTTCGACCTGGCCTTTCATTAAAAGGGGCTAGCGTTTGATCCCAAGTATGAGGTAGAAATGTATTTCTATTTGAACACGATGTTGTGTTGATATTCATCCATATTAACTGATTAGATATATATATATATATATATATATATATATATATATATATATATATATATATATATATATATATATATATATATATATATATATATATATATATATATATATATTGCATTACTTTATATTATCTTATAGTCGTTGATTAAGTAGATTTTACATTTCTATAACTTGAAAAGATGGATCAAGTAAAGCTAGTAAGAAAATAATTGCAATAAAATTCTTCATTTATGTTGGTTAGATAAAAACAAAACTACCAACTGTTACAAACTATCATCTTTTTATACATCTCTCAATTAAGAATTAATTTTCTGCAAAAAGTTGGCAGTTTTTAGCATAATTGATATCAGATTGTCATCTATGGATCTTTATTAACATCATCACCATCGTCTTACGCCTATCTACGCAAAGGGCCTCAGTTAGATTTCCCCAGCAGTCACTAACTTGAACTTTTAAAGCAATACTTCTCCATTCTTCATCTCCTATTTGCCGCTTCATAGTCCTCGGCCTTGTAGGCTCGGGTGTGACAACTCTCTTAGTATGTTAAGGAGCCCAGTTGTAAGTTAGGGGAACAGTTGAAAGTTTAGTACAAATAAATCATAGTTATCAGAAATGAATATAAGACTAAAATAAAATTTAGTTTGACCAATATACTTCGTGTTATCTTAAAGTATTAGGTTCAGTTGCCATGCCATGCGTGCAATGTCAACTTATGCAATGGTGAACTTGGTCTACAAGTAACTACCTTTCCTAATGGGATTGAATCCACCTGGTAACAGTGCTATTCTTTACACCGAACATAATGGCTATATCTTTGGCATTCATATCATTGTTGCTCATATCCTGATGAAACCTCTTTGTTGCTCCTTTAAAGTTTCTCGTTTGTGAAAGCGATGTGGAACACCATCCTGTTTCTCCCGTGATTTTGCATTTCATAATTCAGTTATGAAACTATGTTCCTGGCTTCTTTCGTTCAAACACTTACTTTTTTATTCTTTTCAAATAATTATAATACAGATCAAAGTAAAAATATTATCATCAAAATCTATAGATATTCTGTTCGATCTCAAATAACAAAATAGAAAATCCCTTGGTGTGTTTCGTGACCTCAGACATGGAGCTGAAAAAAAAAAAATAAACCATTTAATGCTAATTAGTTTTTTTTAGAACTGATCAGGTAAATAAGAATTTGTGTGAAAATATAAGAAGAGCTTGTATTTACTCATTTCTATACTAAAAATTATTCATTCGTTAAAACTTTGGCATCATCTCTGGAACTGCCATCACGTGATTGGTTACAAGAATCATTAGTACAGTTGACATCAATAACTCCTGTACACTCATAGGTAGATAAGATGATGCGAGAAAAAGACAGTTGATAGCATTGCCTGATCCAGTAAATACGTTAACCAAAGCATTTTTATTAGTTTCGCGAACTGCTATATATAATAAAATATTGGTATTTGCTGAACAGCACCTTGTAAATTAATTAAAAAATACTTTTGATCACGCATTTACGAGTTCAGCGACTTCTGTTTTTCAGGCAGCGTAGCCAATAGTTACTAATTTGCTAGACACAGCGTTACCTGCTACTATGTACATTTGGCTTCATCAATTCCGGTACCTTTCACGGGAAATTAAGGAGACACTAGGTTACCAGAGTCAATGAAACCAACTGTAGAGTGGTTAGACGTCTCTTTGCCTTCCTCTGAAGTCTACCGGAATTAGTGAAGCCATTTTACAGCCGTTAAAATTCTGTTACCTTGAAGTGTACCGGAATTAGTGAAGCCAACTTTACAGCTGTTAAACGTCTCTTTACCTTCCTGTGAAGTGTACTAGAATTATAGAAGCCAACTTTACAGCCATTAGACGTCTCTTTACCTTTCTGAGAAGTGTCCCGGAATTAATGAAGCCAATAGTACCTGACTATGTGAGTAGGAGTAGATCTCCCTCTCCCCCGAGGAGTGAGCTGAACATAGATCAATAATTTTTGTTTTCAAATGTCTCCGTGATTAAGATTAGCTATCGATCCGATAATGCCTCAATCTCAATTATTCGGTTTCGGACCTTCAATAAGAGACAAATCAATTTCTCTAGGACCTAAGAGGAACCGGGTTTGGGGAGGCCTGGTCTGCTTTGCATCGCCCTTGAGTGAACTTCTGACTCCTTCCTTGGTCATCCTGCCCGTCCTTCGTGTTTTGATATGATGTGACTCTTTCACAAGCTTATCTTACTTACGGGCAGCTTTCCTGCAAGAGCCCGTGGTCCCCTTCCTTATATGGGGGTCCATTCTAAAACCAACCTCCATCTCTCTCTCTTATAACCTTCATGTTATATCATTTCATAATGTTTCATTAAGTCTGTATTGCCATTATGTTCATCATATGAATTAAGCATCAATATAATTTGCCTC
>NC_090740.1:49791660-49804160 GCF_036898095.1 Palaemon carinicauda
AATTGTAGGAAATTGGGGTAAAAATCCATGACATGATAAGTAGACCTAGCAAATCTACCCAAAAACAGTAAATAAGCTTAAAACGGGGACATTCGTAAACACAATCAAACCAAAATTGAAAAATACTTAAGAAGAGAAGAAGCTTTAAGTTAATGAAAATAAGACTTAGAACATGGTGTCAAGATATATATATATATATATATATATATATATATATATATATATATATATATATATATATATATATATATATATATATATATATATATATATATATATATATATATATATATATTATACTGGCATATCAACTGTTTCGAGCTGAAACAATACAAATAAGAATTTAGATAACAACATTTTAAGATCCAATATTTTCAACGTTTATGAAAACAATGAACTATTAAATATTAAAGACACTCACCATACAAGCTTAAATATTCTGATGGTTAAAATACCTTGAACTGAACTACAAATACTAGCATAACTTCTTTTCATAAATGAACAATTTTATTCTGGCTGATCTTTTGTATATTCAAGTATCCTATTGAGCAAAGTGAAAATGACTTTCTTATCTAAGAGACTATTTTCTCTATACCAGACTTCATCTAGATGGTACAGAGATTACAGCATGCAAATGAATGTACGTCAAGGATTTGAAGGCACCAGGGCAAAACAAAAGCAAAGCCAAAATGGGCAATCCTTGGGAACAAAAGGATATAATGCCTCCAGAGAATGAATGCAGAATAGAAAAATAACATGCCAGGTTGAGCCTCTCTCTCTCTCTCTCTCTCTCTCTCTCTCTCTCTCTCTCTCTCTCTCTCTCTCTCTCTCTCTCTCTCTCTCTCTCTCTCTTACATTGAATGAAGTTGTGGCATAATTAATGAAACATTTCTGTATATACACACATAAAAATTCCTGCGTCAATTTTGTCAACATTCCAGGTACTTTCAATACAATCAAAGATTATACATATACATTCTATTATATAATATAAGTCAATTTTTTTTCACTCGGTTATAATTTGTTGTTTTCAATGAGGGTAAATCTAATAGAAAGTGTCCCTAATATATTAAAGAAGAAGATAGCTGGTAGTGATTCTACATAAAAAAAGAATAAAAAAAGACCCTTTTTCCCGTGTAACACACAAGGATGCGTTCATCATCCAGCAGGAAATTCATCTGACTAGTTCCGTTAAAATCAGTATGCAGGCTATTGTTGACATTGATGAATTTTTTTGGCTTCTCCACTACTTTAAAACAAGGAAGTTTATATTCACTCTGGATATGACTGGTATGAGCTCAGGAAGAAAATGTGTAGACATAAACACCACAGATGAAATGAACAATTATATCTTAGGCAATACTTGTCCTGGCCATTTGAATTAAGGATTTGAGATTATCTTTTTTATGGAGAATTGGGTAAAGGAACCGTTCTAGTCATAAAATCATGAAAGACGAGTCTTAATATGATAGGTTACTCATGTTTGCCCGAGGAATAGAGAAAAGTCTGAATGTGTAGCTTTTATAACATCATGTTATAAATATCAAAAGGAATCCGATATGAAATCTCAATACAGAGCTTAGAGAAACAAGATTGTCAACAGAAGCTAAATATTTTCCTAATTTAAGGATACAGCCTACTACTAAAGGAGCTTTTAACAGTATATATAAGGAGCTCACCTGAAAGCTGTAATCTGATGTGATCTTGAAACTGATCTACTTTTATCATGGCTTGTGCATTATGGCTGGAACAAAAACGGTAACACAAACAAACAGGAACCAAAAGCAATTTTTCAGATGGATCAGCTCTATCAGTACTAAGAATTATCAACAGCTTTTTATCAGATGGATCACCTCTACCAGTGCTCAAAATTATGAACAGCTTTTCATCAGATGGATCGCCTATATTAGTGCTAGAAATTATCAACAACTTTTTTATCAGATGAATCACCTCTATCAGTGAACAAAAATATGAAGAGCTTTATATCAAATGGATCACCTATATCAGTGCTAAAAATGATCAACAGCTTTTTATCAGGTGGATAACCTCTATCAGAACTCAAATTATAAACAGCTTCTTATCAGATGGATCACCTATATCAGTGCTGAAAATTATCAACAACCTTTTATTAGATGGATCATCTCTACCAGTGCTCAAAATTATAATCAGCTTTTGATCACATGGATCACCTCTATCAGTGCTAGAAGTCATCAACAGCTTTTTATCAGGAGGATCACCTATATCAGTGCTCAAAATTATCAACAACTTTTTAACAGATGGATCACCTCTATCAGTGCTAAAAAATATCAACAGCTTTTTATCAGGTAGATCACCTCTATCAGTGCTAAAAGTCATCAACACCTTTTTATCAGGAGGATCACCTCTAACAGTGCTCAAAATTATGAACATTTTTTTTTCTCAGATTGATCACCTCTATAAGTGCTAAAAGTTATCAACAGCTTTTCATCAGGAGGATCACCTCTATCAGTGCCAAAAATTATGAATAGCTTTTTATCAGATGGATCACCTCTATCAGTGCTCAAAATGATGAACAGCTTTTTATCAGAAGGATCACCTTTACCAGTGCTCAAAATTATGAACAACTTTTTATCAGATGGATCACCTCTATCTGAGCTAAAAATTATCAACAACTTTTTCATCAGATGGATCAAACCTCTCAGTGCTCAAAATCATGAACTGATTTTTATCAGATGGATCACACCTCTCAGTGCCAAAAATTATCAACAACTTTTTATCAGAGGGATCACCTCTATCAGTGCCAAAAATTATGAACAGTTTTTTATCAGATGGATCACCTCTATCAGTGCTCAAAATTATGAACAGCTTTTTATCAAATGGATAACCTTTATCAAGGCTAGAAATTATGAACAACGTTTTATTAGATGAGTCACCTCTATCAACTATATCACCTCTATAAGTGCTGAAAATTATCAACACTTTTTATCAGATAGATCACCTATACCAGTGGCAAAAATTATCAACAGCGTATTATGAGATGGATCACCTCTATCAGTGCTAAAAATTATGAAAAATATTTTATCAGGTGGGTCACCTCTATCACCTCTATCAGTGCCAAATATTATTAACACCTTTTTATCAGATGGATCACCTCTATCACTGCCAAAAAATATTAACAGTTTTTTATCAGATGGGTCACCTCTATAAGTGCTCAAAATTGTAAACTGTGTTTTTTTAGATGGATCACCTTTATCATCTTTATAAGTGCTAAAAATTATCAACAGCTTTTTATCAGAGGGATCAACTCTACAAGCGCTAAAAATTATGAACAGCTTTTCATCAGATAGATCACCTCTATCAGTGCCAAAAATTATCAACAGTTTTTTATCAGATGGATCACCTGTATCAGTGCTCAAAATTATGAACAGCTTTTTATCAGATGGATCACATTTATCATTGCCAAAATTAATCAACAACTTTTTATCGGAGGGATCACCTCTATCAGTGCTCAAAATTATAAATAGCTTTTTATCAAATGGATCACCTCAATCAGTGCTAAAAATTACGAACAGCTTTTTATCAGACGGATCACCTCTATCACCTCTATCAGTGCCAAAAATTATCAACATATATCTGTCAAATAGATCACCTTTTTCAGTGCCAGAATTTATCAATAGCTTTTTATCAAATGGATCACCTCTATCAGTGTCAAAAATTATCAACAGATTTTTATCAGATAGTTCACCTCTATCTGTGCTCGAAATTATGAACAACTTTTTATCAGATGGATCACCTCTATCAGTGCTAAAGATTACGAACAGCTTTTTATCACACGGATCACCTCTATCACCTCTATCAGTGCCAAAAATTATCAACACCTTTCTATTAGATAGATCACCTTTATCAGTGCCAAAATTTATCAAAACCTTTTTATCAGATGGATCACCTCTATCAGTGTCAAAAATTAACAGCTTTTCATCAGATATATCACCTCTATCAGTGCTAAAAATTATGAATAGCTTTTTATCAGATGGATCACCTCCATCAGTGCTAAAAATTACGAACAGCTTTTTATCAGACGGATCACCTCTATCACCTCTATCAGTGCCAAAAATTATCAAAAGCTTTCTATTAGATAGATCACCTTTATCAGTGCCAAAATTTATCAAAAGCTTTTTTTATCTGATGGATCACCTCTATCAATGTAAAAAATTATGAACAACTTTTTGTCAGGTGGATCACCTCTATCACCTCTATCAGTGCCAAATATTATCAACAGCTCTTTATCAGATGGATCACCTCTATCAGTGCTAAGAATTATCAAGAGCTTTTTATCAGATTTATTACCGCTATCAGTGCTAAAAATTATCAACACCTTTTGATCAGATGGATCACCTCTATCAGTGCTCAAAATTATCAACGGCTTTTTATCAGATGGATCACCTCTATTATTACTCAAAATTATGAACAGCTTTTTATCAGATGGATTACCGCTATCAGTGCTCAAAGTTATGAATAGCTTTTTATCAGATGGATCACCTCTATCAGTGCTAAAAGTCATCAACCACTTTTTATTATGAGTATCACCTCTATCAGTGCTCAAAATTATCAACAGCTTTTTATCAGATGGATCACCTCTATGATAACTCAAAATTATGAACAGCTTTTTATCAGATGGATCACCTCTATCAGTGCTCAAAATTATGAACAGGTTCTTATCAGATGGATCACCTCTATCAGTGCTAAAAATTACGAACAGCTTTTTATCAGACGGATCACCTCTATCCCCTCTATCAGTACCAAAAATTATCAACAGCTTTTTATTAGATAGATCACCTATATCAGTGCCAAAATTTATCGAAAGCTTTTTATCATATGGATCACGTCTATCAGTGCTAAAAATTATGAACAACTTTTTGTCAGGGTGAGCACCTCTATCACCTCTATCAGTGCCAAATATTATAAATACTTTTTATCAGGTGGATCACCTATATCAGTGCTCAAAATTATTAACAGCTCTTTATCAGATGGATCACCTCTATCAGAGCTAAAAATTATCAATAACTTTTTTATCAGATGGATTACACCTATTAGTGCTCAAAATAATGAACAGCTTTTTATCAGATGGATCACCTCTATCACTGCCAAACATTATCAACAACACTTTATCAGATGGATCACCTATATCAGTGCCAAAAATTATCGACACCTTTTTATCAGATGGATCACATCTATCAGTGCTTAAAATTATGAACAGCTTTTTATCAGATGTATCACCTCTATCAGTGCTCAAAATTATGAACAGCTTATTATAAAATAGATCACCTCTATCAGTGCTAAAAATTATGAACAACTTTTTATCAGGTGGATCACCTCTATCACCTCTATCAGTGCCAAATATTATCAACACCTTTTTATCAGATGGATCACCTATATCATTGCCAAAAATTATCAACAGTTTTTTATCGGATGGGTCACCTTTACAAGTGCTCAAAATTATCAACTGCTTTTTATCAAATGGATCACCTTTATCACTTTTATCAGTGCTAAAAATTATCAACAGCTTTTTATCAGATGGATCACCACTATCAGTGCTAGAAATTAGGAACATCTTTTTATTAGATGGATCACCTCTATCAGTGCCAAAAATTATCAAGAGTTTTTTATCAGATGTATCACCTCTATCAGTGCTCAGAATTATGAACAGCTTTTTATCAGATGGTTCACCTCTATCATTACCAAAAATAATCAACAACTTTTTATCAGAGGGATCACCTCTATCATTGTCAAAAATAATTAACCAGGTTTTTATCAGATAGATCACCTGTATCAGTACTCAAAATTATGAATAGCTTTTTATCAGAAGGATCACCTCTATCAGTGCTAAAAATTATGAACAGCTTTTTATCAGATGGATTACCTCTATCACCTCTATCAGTGCCAAAAATTATCAACAGCCTTCTATTAGATAGATCACATTTATCAGTGCCAAAATTTATCAAAAGCTTTTTATCAGATGGATCACCTCTATCAGTGCTAAAAATTATGAACATCTTTTTATCAGGTGGATCGCCTCTATCATCTCTATCAGTGCCAAATATTATCAACACCTTTTTATTATGTGGATCACCTCTATCAGTGCTCAAAATTATGAACAGCTCTTTATCAGATAGATCACCTCTATAAGTGCTAAGAATTATCAACAACTTTTCATCTGATGGATTACCGCTATCAGTGCTCAAATTTATGTACAGCTTTTCATCAGATGGACCACCTCTATTAGTGCAAACAATTATGAACAGCTTTTAATCAGATGGATCACCTATATCACCTCTATCAGTGCTATAAATTTTCAACATGTTTTTATTAGGTGGATCACTCCTATCAGTGCTAAATAATATCAACAGCTTTTTATCCGGTGAATCTCCTCTATCAGTATCAATAACGATCAACAGCTTTCTAGCAAATGGATCACATCTATCAGTGCTAAAAATTATGAATAACTTTTTATCAGTTGGATCACCTCTATCACCTCCATCAGTGGCAAAAATTAACACCACCTTTTCATCAGATGGATCACCTTTATCAGTGCTAAAAAATATCTACCGCTTTTCATCAGATGGATCACCTCTATCAATGATAGAAATTATGAACAGCTTGGTATCAGATGGATCACCTCTATCAGTGCTAAAAATTCTCCACAGGTTTTTATCAGATGGATCACCTCTATCACTGCCAAAAATTATCAATAGCTTTGTATCAGATGGATCACCTCTATCAGTGCTCAAAATTATGAACAGCTTTTTTTCAGATGGACCACCTCTATCAGTGCTAAAAGTCATAAACAGGTCTTTATCAGGAGTATCACCTATATCAGTGCTCAAAATTATCAACAGCTTTTTATCAGATGGATCACCTCTATGATTACTCAAAATTATGAACAGCTTTTTATCAGATGGATCACCTCTATCAGTGCTAAAATTATGAACAGCTTTTTATCAGATGGACCACCTCTATCAGTGCTAAAAGTCATCGACAGCTTTTTATCAGGAGTATCACCTCTATCAGTGCTCAAAATTATCAACAACTTTTTATCAGATGGATCACCTCTATGATTACTCAAAAATTATGAACAGCATTTTATCAGGTGGATCACCTCTATCACTGCTAAAAGTTATAAACAGCTTTTTATCAGGAGGATCACCTCTATCAGTGCTCAAAATTATGAACATTTTTTTTTCGGATGGATCACCTCTACAAGTGCTAAAAGTCATCAACAGCGCTTTATCAGGAGGATCACCCCTATCACTGCTCAAAATTATGAACAGCTTTTTATCAGAAGGATCACCTCTACCAGTGCTCAAAATTTTGAACAACTTTTTATCAGATGGATCACCTCTATCAGAGCTAAAAATTATGAACAACTTTTTATCAGATGGATTACACCTATTAGTGCTTAAAATTATGAACAGCTTTTTATCAGATGGATCACCTCTATCAGTGCCAAAAATTATCAACAGCTTTTTATCAGATGGATCACCTCTATCAGTGCTAAAAATTATTAACTGCTTTTCATCATATGGCTCACCTCAATCAGTGCTAAAATTTGTGAAGAGCTTTTTATCAGATGGATCACCTCTATCACTGCCAAAAACTCTCAATAGCTTTGTATCAGATGGATCACCTCTATCAGTGCTTAAAATTATGAACAGCTTTTTTTCAGATGGATCACCTCTATCAGTGCTAAAAAATATCAACAGCTTTTTATCAGGTGGAACTCTTCTATCAGTGGCCAAAATTATCAATAGTTTTTTTTTCAGAAGGATCATCTCTATCAGCGCCAAAAATCATCAACAGCTTTTTATAAGATGGATCAACTTTATCAGTGCTAAAAATTATGAACTGTTTTTTTTTTAGATGGATCACCTTTTATCAGTACCAAAAATGATCAATGGCTTTGTATCAGATGGATCACCTCTATCAGAGCTCAAAATTATGAATAGCTTTTCATCAGATGGATCACCTCTATCAGTGCTCAAAATTATGAACAGCCTTTTATCATGAAGATCACCTCTATCAGTGCTAAAACTTATGAACAGCAGTTTATCAGATGGATCACCTTTATCAGTGTCAAAAATTATCAATAGCTTTTTATTAGATGGATCACATCTCTCAGTGTTAAAAATCATCAACACCTTTTTATTCGATGAATCACTTCTATTAGTAGTAAAAATTATCAAATATTCGAACCCAATTTGTAGCTGTTCCAGTGCTTGTATTTCATGTCGTATGTCTTGTGCTTAGGTGTTAAGAGAGAATGTTAAAATAATCGCACAATATTTTTTTTCCAGGGAGGAAAAATATGATGAATATATACAAGGCGATGATGATACAAACAGACTAGATGTGGATTCATCATATAGTGACGATGTATAAATTATTTGAAGTATCCTCACATATTCATGATATTCTCTCAATTATATTCAACAGATCAAATGTATTTAAATGAATTTTAACCATTGATCAATGTAATGTTTATAAGTACCCCTTACCACATGAGAGATTTTCATGAATATTGGTCATGTATTTGACCAAGATTCTTTTTATATTATCTCATCATATCTATAATAGCTTAACAAAAATGAAAACTTTATAATTTGGAGTCTCCAGCTATATTCCTTGGGTACATAAACATGACTTTTGCTATCATATTTTATTCTCTTTATCAGTTGTTCTGCAACTGGTTGTTATATCTTCACTAGGTTTCAGGCTAACAACGCCCCCACCATGCACACACACAATAAAAGTATCAGGTATGTGACGAAAGAAGGGTTATTGATTATCATTACAAATTATTGGAAGGGGACCAATCGAAAAATAAGATGACACGAGTAACGAAGGGGAAGAAAAAGAAGACACGGGTAAAGAAGAGAGAAGACATGAATAACGAAAGGGAAGAATAAGAAGACACGAGTAACGATTTTCCTATCGATAACGCAAAAAAGGCAGAGGGAAAAAATAACTAGCAAAAATCTAAACAGGAAGAAGACGGGAGCAAGCAGATAAAAGGACAAGTATTCCCACAATCGAGGTTTGAAATGAAGAAAAAAGGAATAATAATAATAAAAAAAAAAGATACAGGCAACCAATAGAAACTAAATTGAGGCATATAACATTGCATACCACCATATATGATTGTCCCCGATGTTCGTTTGTTTATAAACACCTTACCCAATAATCTTCATCTAAAAAGACTCAACTATAATAAAAATTCTTATAAAAACTAACAGCAGAAAAGAGCACTGACTTAAATGATCTAGATCAGAAAGAATGAAAATAAAACGAATTAAATGTAAAAAAAAAAAATATTAAAGCCGTAGCAGGTTAATAGAATACATCAAGCATAAAAAGGTCGCAGGATGAAATAATCAGAGGTACATGAACAGGATGAAAAAGTTTTAAAACATTTACTCTCTGGAATAAATAAGAAATGATTTTACAAAACACTGAAAAGCTTGAATAGCTACAAGGGAAAATCTAAAGCTAAACCTTGCACGAGAGACAATGAATTGGCATTTGGAGTTACTCAGTAGGCACCAGAATATAATAAAACTTGCTATATGATAGAAAAGTTTGTGGAAAAAGAAAAATTAGAAATAAGTTATGAGGAAATATCTGTAATAAAGAAACCATCAAAGAAAATTAAAACTGTTAATCGTAGGACAGAAGAAAGTCCAGAATTACTAGTTCTGAAAGTTCAAAACTATATAAGCGAAAAGACTAAAAATAAAAAATCCAACACAGCTAACAACTACAATTCAGGGTTTCCTTTATCTAAAAAAAAAAAAAAATCAGAATAAATTTGAATTGTTATTCTAATGGGATTTAGAAAATAAACATGTATTTCCCTTGTGAATTTATCTCGCTCCGTAAAAATAATTCATTTTACAGATTAAAGGTACTACTTTTATTCCCCTCAAAACATTTACTGCAGTATATTTATAATAATAATAATAATAATAATAATAATAATAATAATAATAATAATAATAATAATAATAATAATAATAATCTTTTTTTATTAATATTATTATTAACACAATAAAGAAATTTTGCATATCGTACCTATGGTAAGAAACACGATTCTTACTCCTGGATACGTGATATATATATATATATATATATATATATATATATATATATATATATATATATATATATATATATATATATATATATATATATATATATATATATATATATATACCATTATCATCCTTATCATTACTAGCCAAGCTATAACCTTAGTTGGAAAAGCAAAATGCTATAAGCTCAAGGGCTCCAATAGGGAAAAATAGCCCAGTAATGAAAGGAAATAAGGCAATAAATAAATGATGAGAATAAATCAACAATAAATCATTCTAAAATCAATAACAACGTTAAAACAGATATGCCTTATATAAAATATTAACAACGTGAAAACCAGATATGTCATATATAAAATATAAAAAGACTCACGTCAGCCTGGTCAACATAAAAACATTTGCTTCAACTCTGAACTTTTGAAGTTCTACTGATTCAACTACCCGATTAGGAAGATCATTCCACAACTTGGTAACAGCTGGAATAAAACTTCTAGACTACTGTATAGTATTGATCCTCATGATGGAGAAGGCCTGGCTATTAGAATTACTTACCTACCTAGTATTACAAACAGGATAAAATTGTCCAGGGAGATCTGAAGGGAAAGTATGGTCAGAGTTATTAAAAATCTTATGCAACATGCATAATGACCTAATTGAACGACGGTGCCAACGATTCATATCTACATCAGGATTAAGAAATCTAAAAGACCGTAAGTTTCTGTCCAACAAATCAAAATGAGAATCAGCAGCTGAACACCAGACGCGAGAACAATACTCAAAACAAGGTAGAATGAAAGAATTAAAACACTCCTTCAGAATAGACTTTCTTAATATGCCCATTGTGTTTTTCAAAAGTAAGTTTATTTTCGAGAATCACACCTAAAATTTTAAAAGTCATACAAATTTAAAAAAAAAAAAAAAAAAAAAAAAAAAAAAAAAAAAACATTATCAATACTGAGATCCGGTTGTTGAGGAACCACCGTCCTTGACCTATTTAGAATCATACTTTGAATTTTGTTCGGATTCAACTTTATACCCCATAATTTGCAAAATTCTCTAATTTTAGAGAAATCTCTATTAAGGGATTCACCAACCCCAGATCTTCATTCAGGGGATAGAATTGATGCAAAGAGAGTAGCATTATCTGCATATGTAATAAGCTTGTTTTCTAGGCCAAACCACATGTCATGTGCATATAGTATGAAAAGTAACGGGTCAAAAACACTACCCTGTGGAACACCGGATATCACATTTCTATACTCACTATGGTGCCCATCAACAACAACTCTTTGAGATCTATTACTCAAAAAATCAATAATAATGCTAAGAAACGACCCACCCACTCCCAACTGTTCGAGTTTGAAAACAAGGGCCTCACGATTAACATGGTCAAAGGCAGCAATAAAATCAAGGCCAATCATACGAACTTCCTGACCACAATCAAGCGATTTCTCTACAGCATTGGAGATTGTAAGAAGGGCATCACACACTCCAAGGCCTTTACGAAAACCAAATTGCAAATTAGGGAATAGATTATTAACTTCAGCAAACCTATAAAGATGTTTTGCCAAAAGACGTTCAAAAATTTTAGATAATATGGGAGTTATGGAAATTGGTTGATAATCAGTGGGACTTGAGCTACCACAAACACATTTACATAGAGGAGTAACATTCCCAATTCTCCAACAAGTGCTAAAAGCTCCTCTTCTTGGTAAGTACTGCAAAATAAAAGATAACTTTGGAGCTAAGAAATCTGCTGTCTTATATATATATATATATATATATATATATATATATATATATATATATATATATATATATATATATATATATATATATATATATATATATATATATATATATATATGTGTGTGTGTGTGTAAAAAAAAGGAAAAGTACCATTTAGGTCTACACTTCCATAGGCATCAAAAGAGCTTCATTCTCACAAGATCGAAAAGCTAATCTGGTTAGTTTAGCCTCAGGAAAACAAGAATGAGAAAATTTAAGTTTTTTATTACTCTGTTTACTGTAAAAAAAAAAATTAGCCAAAAGGGTTGCCTTTCCCTTTGATAAGTGAGTGACTAAACCATCTGATTTAAGTAAAGGAGGAACTGTTGCTTCTACACCAAAGGGTACAAATTTAAGGGTAGACCACCATTTATGTTCCTGAGTTGTACAAAAAAGGGTTTTCTCATGGTTGAATTGTACTCCTTTTCTGTTGAAGTATAAACACTCTGAGCAAAAGCTCGAAGCTGAGTATAGTTGTTCCAGGTCAAATCTGATCTGTTACACTTCCAAAGACGATAGGCCTCCTGCTTCTCAAAATAAGCACGTCATCATTGAACCATGGTTTGTCCTTCACTCGGCACCTTAGCA
>NC_090740.1:49809160-49811660 GCF_036898095.1 Palaemon carinicauda
TTTTATACATTTTAGACTGTGTGGAATATTTCCAAGATAGTATACGAGTGAGTTTCGGTAATTTAGGTAATCGATTCTCTTGGTGCCTAGGCTAGTTGCTTATGGAGCCTTAGTATACTTTATCATACTCCCCGGTTGCTTTCTTTTCTTCGGAGAAGGTATGCAATCCCTTTCCCTCTGTTTAAGCCTTGGGCTTATCCCTAAGTGGTTTTTTTCCGAATTTATTTTCGATAAAACTATACTGGGGTGTTACTGTACCTTCCTGTTCCTGTAGTATGGTTCAAGAGGGACAGAACAACAGAGTTTTTTAGTCTGAGTCCCCCTCGCTGACCTGACACAGACAAAGGGAGCTTAGCTCCCTTAGGTCACTACCGAAGGTTTCTGTGGATATGATTCCTTCTTTTGTGATCTACCAGACTAGTCCTTGTTGCTGTTCTTGGGGGAGGATAAGTTCTTTCCCTGGGAGTAGCAACGCCTTCCTTGCTTTGGTGCTCTGGGAGCTGGCAAGTATTGCTGGCCTTCCCCCTTAGATCTCCCTTAGGCTAAGATAAGTTTCTTGGCTGCGGGTGATCTGCCACTAAGCAAGGTTGGCAGGACCCTCTTGTCCCTTCCCCCTCTTTCTCCGTAATGGCCGAGCCATTACTGTACTGTACGTCGTTCTACATCTGGACCTAGTATAGGTTAGGATGTGGAATTGACTCAGCCCCTTGCCGGCCGGCAGAGCTGCTGGCCGGCAAGGGTCTTATGTTTTCGAGTGCTGCCCGGACCTCTCTTGGTCCCTCATCCATGCCTGCCTGTAGAGCCAGACGGCATTGGTCAGGAAGCCTGAATTAGTTTCTCCCCTTCCTTATATGCACTCTTTCGGTTGCCGGGCTTGGAGGTTGTGTACACTCTTATCCCGGCATCCATTCTATTTTTCTTCTAGTGCTGTACCTGACCCGGCTGCCGGCCTATGAGGCCGGCAGCCGGGCAGGTGTAGTCCTCTGGTTCTTTTGCTGCCAGCTGGCATCGGTCTTGTACCTTTGCCGGCCGGTTTATGTCAGCCCTGGTCTGCCGGTCACCAAGAGTGTGGCCGGCAGCTGGGTACTACCTTGTGTAGTTGCTGACCGGCAGCCATTGCCGGCCAACATTGGCTGTTACCGGCCGGCAGTTGCTGCCGACCGGCACATGCATTTGAACCAGAGTGCTGCCGCCTTATAGCTGTTAAGTATTATACTTTAAAGCTAGTTGTGGTGTGTGCCGGCCGGCAAAGGCAGGCCGGCACACATCCCCCTATACTGTACTAGTATTCTTCAGTATAACATATACAGTAAGAAGAAAACTATGGTAAGGGTTTCGGTACAGCACTGTGTCTTCTAACACTATTGTGTTTTCTTGCACATCCCTTTGCTGTTGCCCTACAGATAGGAAGCTGAGTTCTTTCCTGTCTATATATATATATATATATATATATATATATATATATATATATATATATATATATATATATATATATATATATATATATATATATATATATATATATAATTGTGGTTAACCTGTCTATTTATTGCCTGTCAATAATCTGGTTCTTGAGAACCTTGCGTCTCCTTCATCTGTGTCAATTTATTGATATAATTGAGCATTCATTCTATGTACCTTATCTGGGATAATTCTAATAGAATTGTTATGCAAGCTATGTTGCATTGGTTTTCCTCCTATGCGGATATAAAACCTTTGTCCAATACAAGTATTGTGCGGAGAACTGGTCGATATTTCATATTGACGCAGTGGTTCTATACAAACTATGCTTTACTTAATATAGGGCGAGACCACTATATTAGCTTGCCTGGTATTCATACATAGGTATATGTACTCTTCGAGACTTTTCCAGAGTCTAGTAGGACTCTTCCCTGTAGGGGGCAGGAAGCTCTAACATAGTTTATAGTTAGTTGAAAAGATGTATAACGGTAACATCTTAGGTCTCTAGGTCTAGTCGACCGGGAAAAAATTACCTCCGGGGAGTACGGCACGTTCTGAGAATCCACAGATACAGTAATGCTCTGGTA
Organism: Palaemon carinicauda; assembly: GCF_036898095.1. NCBI lineage: Eukaryota > Metazoa > Arthropoda > Malacostraca > Decapoda > Palaemonidae > Palaemon > Palaemon carinicauda. Next base: position 49,811,209 of record NC_090740.1, read on the forward strand.
CACTTCCATCAGGACGACATGGCTTGAGCCCAAAAAACGGATTTTGAGCGAAGCGAAAAATCTATTTTTGGGTGAGATGGCCATGTCGTCCTGATGGACCCGCCCTTGCCTTTCTAAGAAAGGGCTGTAGGACCCCTCCCTACATACAGTATCTGTAGCACCTCGTGTACGCTACAAGGAATACAGATGGCGCCAGGATTGGCGCCAGGCACGCATACGAATCGGAGGATAGGGAAGCCTTGGGAGCGGCTCCCCTTTTTCTTTCCCGAATTCGTATCTCGCCAATCACCTCCTACGAGACGAAATCTCTGTCCAGGATGTAGATTGCCATGTGGTGTGTCTAGAATACGTCCTCTGATATGTCGCGATATCCCTTTCACGAGGGATACTCGCTCCAGGAGTTAGAATTCTGGTACCTTAAGGTAAATTCTCTGGGAATATCGCCGTAGTTG
>NC_090740.1:49821660-49834160 GCF_036898095.1 Palaemon carinicauda
TAGATGCAGGTTCTGTGTTTTCTGTGATGAAGTGAAGACAGTCGACTTCTGTACTCGCTGAGACAGGGTTGGATCCGGTAGCGGTACAAACTTCAGCCCTAGTTCCAATGCCAGAGGAAACTACACGCTGTTGGGCCACTTATGGGCCACTATTGCCGCTTTCCCTTTGAAGAATCTCAGTTTGTCGAGGACCTTCATAAGGAGGTTGTGCGGATGGAACAGGTAAATTCTGGACCATCTGTTCCAGTCTAGGGACATAGTGTTCACTGCCTCTGCTAGCAGATCCTCGTATGCGGACACATAACGATGTATTTTCTTGTTGTCTTTCGTCGCAAAGAGGTCTATCTGCAGATCCGGGACTTGACTCAAGATGAAGAAGAACGATCCTGAGTCTAGGGACCATTCTGACTCTATAGGTGTAATCCTTGATAGAGCGTCCGCTGTCACGTTGCGGAACCCTTGAATGTGAACTGCTGACAGGGGCCATTCTTTTCTTTCCGCCAAACGGAATATGGCCAACATCACTTGGTTGATTTGAGGTGACCTCGACCTTTGTCGATTCAGGCATCTCACTATCACCTCACTGTCTAGAACCAATCTAATGTGGGTCGAGTGGCGAGGAGATACTTTCTTTAGTGTCAGAAGTACTGCCATGGCTTCTAGAAAGTTGATGTGAAATGACTTGAAAAGATTGGACCAAGCTCCTTGGACTCTCTTCTGGTGAGAGTAGCCTCCCCAGCCTTCCTTTGAAGCGTTTGTGTGGATAGTAACTGACAAGGGAGGAGGTTGAAGAAGTATTGATTTTTTCAGTTGCTTGGCTTTGGACCACGGCTTGAGAAGCGATCGCAGTCGAGTCAGTAGTGGTCTCATTAGATCTCTTCGCGGTATGATGCGTATTTTCTCCAGACTCCTGTTGCATCCTTTAGCTGTGCTCTTAGAACTGGATCTGTTATCAAAGCAAACTGTAGAGAGCCCAGAACTTTCTCTTGTTCGCATCTTGATATCCGTATGGATTTTAGTAGTCTCTTGACAGATCCAGCTATTCCTTCTCTCTTCTTCCCAGGAATGGAAAGTCGATGTGACTCCAAATTCCAGTGGATTCCCAACCACTGAAATTTTTGAGCTGGAGATAGTCGAGACTTTTTGATGTTGATCTTGAATCCCAGATGTTCCAGGAACTGGCTCATTCTCTTGGAGACTTGCATCCATTCTGTCCTGGATGCTGCCCACACCAGCCAGTCGTCCAAGTAGGCCACTGCTTGGATCCCTTTTAGGCGTAATTGATGGATGGCTGCGTTTGCAAGCTATGGGAAAATCCTTGGGGCTATGTTTAGCCCGAATGGCATGTCTCTGAAGGCATAAAGTCTTCTTAGTAACTTGAAGCCTAGGTAGGAGGAGAGGTGACGATTAATTTGAACGTGCCAATAACCATCAGACAAGTCTATAGAGACGGTATATGTCCTTTTGGGCAGTAGGGTCCTTATGGGTTGAAGTGTGAGCATCCTGAGCTTGTTATGAACTTGTTGAGTGGCAACAAGTCCAAAATGATACTGAGTTTTTCTGAGTCCTTTTTTGGAACACTAAACAGCCTTCCTTGGAACTTGATGGACTTAACTTTTCGGATTACTCTTTTCTCTAAGAGTTCTTGGACATATTCTTCCAGAACGGGGGTAGAGTATTGGAAGAACTGAGGAAATGGAGGTGGAGGACTGCTCCAGGTCCAACCTAGTCCATTCTTTACTAGGCTGTGTGCCCAGGGATCGAAGGTCCAACGATCCCTAAATAGATGTAGTCTCCCTCCTACTGGAAGCATCTCACTTCTGCTGTTTTGGACCTGAGGCCTTGCCTCCTCGACCGCGTCCTCCCCTGAATCCCCTTCCCCTTGAAGGGCTTCTAGAAGAACCTCTGGCTGTTCCTCTAGCTTTTGAATTAAAGGAAGAAGTCTGCCTTTCAAAAGCTGTGTTAAGAACCGGCGACTGTGTCGCCACTTGTTGAGGTACCAACTAGTACGTCGTTGGAGGTTGTGCCACTATCTAAGGCACCGCGGTCGCAGGAAGTTGCTGTTGTTGCTGTCGGTAGGGCTTAGCCGGCCGAGAGGATAGCCTAGGCCTTCTTGTCTTCTTCTTGGGTTTGGGAACCTCATCCGGAGAAGACTTTCTCTTAAGATTTAAGCCCCACTTTTGGAGAAGGTTCCTATTCTCCGTGGCGGCCATGTCTACTACCTCTTTAACCACTTCGTAGGGAAAGAGGTCTTTACCCCAGATGCAAGTGGAGATCAGCTTCCTTGGTTCGTACCTCACTACAACCGAGGCGAACACAAACTCTCTACAGGCTCTCCAGGCTTTAATAAATCTATAGGGATCCTTCGTAACTGTGGCCAGATGGGTTTTGGCCGCTACCATGAACATGTCCTGGTTCTTGGGGTCCATTGCCATCGTTTCTAACGTCGTTTGCAACGACATCGATGCCACAAGTCTTTCTTTCGTCTCTTGCTCTCTGTGCAAGAGAAACTCCGACAGCTTTGGAAGTTCCTCGCCAAACTGACGTTCATCAATATCAGCTTCCAGCATCCCGACTGAGAAGGTAAGGTGGACGTCCTTCCAGGCTTTTTGGTCCAAGGGTAAGGTCACGGATAACGGCTTGCATTCCTCCAAGGAGGGGCATGGTTTCCCTGCCTCCGCAGCCTTCAAGGCTGCCTTATATCCCTTTTCCATGAAGGGAAAGGATCTGGTTGGAGAGGCCTCAAAGGAAGGAAGCTTCTTACTCTAGGCTGGCACCTTTGAGTTTGTGAAGCCCCTCTCTTTCATCGAGCTCGCTAGTAATGCCTGTGATTTACTATGGTCAAGAACTATGACCTCCTTCGGCTCTGTCTCCTCCTTTGAGGCTTGCTCCTTCCTAAGATGGACATAGCAGTCCGGGTAAGAGTCTTTGGTGGGCCAAAATTTCACATCTTCCAGGGGAATTGAGCCCAGCTTCTCCGATGTAACAATCTTCCCGGTTGTCATTGGCATGTGTTCGGCATACCTCCAAGGATTGGCATCCGAGCACAAAGGAAGATCCTTCACGTTGAGTCGCTTCTGGGGCCCACATGATGCTGCAAGTCTACGTATCTCCAGTTTCATCGCAGCTTACTTTTCATCATTCTTCTTTTGTATTTGTTGAATCATCTCAACAATAGAAGAAAGAGTCCTTCCCAGATCACCTGGGATAGCAGACAATGTAGAAGGAACAGGTTCTGGGGCCGGAACCGATGTAACTGACACCTCGTCGATTTCTTCTGCTTCTATTTCTGGAGCCTGGGTCAGCTCCTCCTCCTGACATTCTCCCAGAAGGTCCTTCTCTGTATAATCCGACACTTCTGACATCCTATAGTCCAATTGGATGTCTTGAAGGACGGCCGAGACTTCAGAATGTACCGGATTCTGTACAGTTGGTATCTCCTCTTGAGGCTAAGGAATGACTGCATCAGCCGATGCCTCAGGGAAAAGGTAGGCCCTCATTTTCTCGTTTAGAAGGTAGGGACCTGAAATGTTTTTCTGAAAACCCCTCACACAGGTTCTCAACTTTTCCCTAGCAGCATTCCTATACTCCCCCGACTTAGGGGTGTCAAATGCCTCGGTAATCAGGTTAGAACATATGGTACATACCTGAGGGTCCCAATACTGGAGATCACCTTTGGAGGCTGCGCATTCTGCGTGCCTCCTGCAAAACTCATATCCACAGAAGTTCTTGCTGCGGACATTGCAGAACATACTCCCGCACTTCGTATGGTCCTCCTGTAAAGAGAAGAAAATCCATGAGTATCAAGTGAAGGTTTTTCACTTATTATTAATACATGTGGCTTATACAGTAAAGCTAGAAAGGAAAGAAGGAAAGACACATACTTGTATTTCCTGCCCAGCCAATTGCTGTAGCCTTCAAAGATATTAAAACTAAGGTTAATTCTTAATCTAGAATACCTTATATATTTTCCTAGGCAGAAAGTTAAGGTGTAGCTCATTCCTAAAAATAAAGTTTTAATATACGGGATAGAATGAATACAGAAAGAACTCATTTTCTATATATAGTACGGTCTCAATAAAAGGGTGTACAAAATAACTTGAGGTATGATGGAAGAACTATAGTGTTACGACAAACTCTGAATTGTAGTTTTATTAATGCAGTGCGTACTACACCAAAAATATAGTAACTACTGTACATCACATGCTATCGTGCCGGCCGGCATTTACCCCTATATAGTTCAAATGTATGTTACCTTTAACCCTGGATAGGTATGCTACTCGGACACCCCTTTAAGGGTATACTCGGTCGTGAACGACCCCGACTCCGAAAAAAATACAGGAAAAATTTAGTTATGCATCAATCTGTATTGTTTGACTTGCTAAAAATACTTTAAAGAATGCTAAAAATTACTGAAAATATAAATGATACCCATCTACAAAATAACTATTTATTGGAAATATATTAAAAATTTAAGTATACAAAAAAAAGACTTGACGTAAATATTCACAAAAAATAGAAATATACATATACACATAAATCCCTTTAGGGACACCTTCTTTGATGGCAAAGCAACAGCGTGTAATTGCTGGAAATGAGTTGGACTCATAGGAGTCAAGATCTGAAATGAGAAAAAAGGGTAATTTTTTTTTGGCCAAAAAAATTTGTCCAAATTTCATGAATTTTTTGGGGTACCCAAATGAAATAGGAAGAGGCAAATTTTTTTTATAGAATAAACTCATATTATCCTAGAACAGAAATACATAATAAAATGTGCACTAAGATGTAATTTACTGTTATAACAGGGGCGAGATCTAAAGGTCATTTTTTGACGGCCTAGTTCACAATGTAAATTTCTTATAAAAATCATTGTATCTCCTATAAAATATGATATTTATGCATTAAATTATACCAAAATATCACAAAATCTATAGAGAACCAGAATATATACAGATATGCCAACTTACCTTTCGGGTATGTCAACAAAATGGCCGCAGACCGCAACAACTCTTACAGCCCAATCTACCACTTGGAATGAAGAATGGGGTTGCAAGATCCATATTATCATCAACATCTCTTTTTAACTCCATTAGAAGTGTGTTGATGAATTCCATGCCGAAGGAATACTGTGTGCTGGCCATTATTGAAGATAAATTCAAAATAAATAGAAAAAAAATCAAATTTGCAAAAAACCCAAAAAAATCAGAAATTAGCATTTGAGGGAAAATGGACCTCATGGCAATATATGGCATCTAAGCCAAAACCAATGTCATGCAAGTGGTAGACAAACCATCCACCCACACTTTCCAACTATAAAGAACCAAACAAGTATCAACACTGTTCGACAATTTATAATTATGTAATAACTTTGCTGTTTGATCACTTACCCCTATAAAGGTATTCAGGGTCGAGGTCGACCCCTGGGGGGGGTAAAAAAATGGGGAAGGAGGGAAGTTAGACGAAAATCAGTCCTAAAGCAGACAATGGCATGTAGACTAGTCACCCCTTGCAGGTCGATCACTTCCATATTCGAGACAGCTGATGATTTATGGGGAAAAAACAGGTTTTGAAAATGCTGTAGGGGTCGCAAACGACCCATCATACCTTTCCAGGGTACTAATAGGTGGCAGGTAACTGGCTCGCGAATGTGTGCCAGCCAGCAAAAAAACAATAGCACCCAGCTGCCGGCTGCTAATCGTAGTGGTCGGCAGATCTCGGGATGTGTTTCTACTGCTGGCAGGAAAAGGTAGCGATACCCATGCCGGCCGGCAGTCACTACGAACCAGAGAGCATCCAGCTACCCGGTTGCCGGCCGTTTAAGCCGGCAGCATATGGAAGGGGAGAATGTAGCATTCAGGCTTCCTATAAATCCATAGCCTGCCGGGCTCTACCAGCAGACACGGAAGGGAGACCAAGGGAGTTCTGTGGCTCACTCTACAGTAGAAAAAGGGGTCTCTGCCGGCCGGCAGAGAGCTGAGCCGGTCCCCCATCCTAACTTACACGAGGTACAGAAGTAGGACTGCGGCCAAGAGATGTGATGACTAGGCCATCACTAAGAAAGAGAGGGGAGAGGGGATAAGGGTCCTGTAAACTTCGTTCTAGTATGGGACACACCCAGCAGTTAGGAAAGCTCATCCTAACATAGAGTTTGTCTATTAGGGAGGAAGGTTGGCAATACTTGCTATCCTCCTCAATACCAGAACAAAGTTAGGTGTAGTTATTTCGGCAGGCAACGGAGAAAACTCATTCTTCAACCTGAGAATAACAACACAGGACAGTCTGCTAGACCACTAGTAGAAGGAATCATCTCGTACAGAATCCTTCAGATGTGGGCTAGGGAAGCGAAGCCTCCTGTGTCTACACCTAACCTAGCAAAGGAAACTCATTCTCTATGCTAGGAAGACGCAGACCACAGACTAGAAACTCTGATGTTCTGCCCCAAACCCAAAAACCTGTCACTCTGGTTACCGGGTCAAGACAGACATATCCTATTATAGTTATATGTGAATATTATTCAGATAGAACCACTAGGACTAAGCCTAAGGCTTACTCAGAGGGAGAAAAGGATTGAACTTAGTCTCCGGAGGAAAAAAGAACAACCGGGGATGTGTGCGAAAGTATACTAAAGCCCCATAGGCTACTAGCCTAGGTGCGGTGAGAATCGATTACCTATATCAACGAAACTCTCTCGTATACAATCTTCGAGAGAAAATTCAACAATTTCTTACATGTATAAATTATCTGCCTATAGCTTCAATAACATAACACTCGGAAAACTTAAATCATGCATGAAAGTACTAGGGTCAGACGCATAGGCTACTAAACCTCGCGAAGGGCAAGACCGGTTACCTAAATCGTCGAACTGAAAACTAATGACAACATATAAGAATTCCTAGAGGAGCTAAATAGCTAGGTTTATTAAAGCATAAAAACCGGGAACGTCACTCTGGCTAACTAAATGACCCATGCAAAGCGAGCGACCGCATCCAGGATGCCTCCGGTAGGCAACTTCTCTTGTTTACATTAATATCACTTTTGATATAACTCAAAACGACAAGAGCTTACATTCATACAAAGTGAAGATAATTCTCAACTTTCCAGAGGCAGAAGAGGCCGGAGAAGGCATCATAATGTTGGATAATATCAAATATTACGAGAGATCACAAGGGAAAACAACGAGTAGTAGAGCTACACGAAAAGGCATAAAGATGGCGCTGCCGTCTTCCTCATATACACACTGGAAACGGAATAGGAGAGATGCCTTATTAGCGGCTCTCTTTTCATTCTTGTTATTAGATTCTTGTCACTGTACCCCTCGAAGCGTTAATACTGTTCGGGGTGAATATAGCTATATGGCGTGTCAAAAATACGTCCTCTGATATTATGCGATATCCCTGTTAGATTTATTTAGGGATATTCGCTCCAGGAGTTAGAATTCTGGATACCTTAGGGTAAAATTCTCTGGGAATATCACTGTAGTCAATTATACCCTAGGAAGCTACCCTTTAGGAACTTCCATCAGGACAACATGGCCTGAGCCCATATATATATATATATATATATATATATATATATATATATATATATATATATATATATATATATATATATATATATATATATATATATATATATATATATATATATATATATATATATATATATATATATATATATATATATATATATATATATATATATATATATATATATATATATATATATATATATATATATATATATATATATATATATATATATATATATATATATATATATATATATATATATATATATATATATACATATATATAGATATATATATATATATATATATATATATATATATATATATATATATATATATATATATATATATATATGATTATCAACTAAAACATTACATATTTGTCATTTATATACTACTTTATAAATTACATAAAATTAAACACACAAAGGACGTTAATCAGTTAAAGATAAAATTGGAAGTGAAAAAGATTATAAATATAATACATCGTAAGTCAAAAATATTGTGCTTAAAAATCTGGTAGCTCTAACTTCACCAATCTTGGAATTTGGCTTATAGTAAAGAATCAACATCGTTAACATGTTTTTGGAAACTTCATTAAATAGGCTAACCGGTATTTTATTATAGTCAATGTGTACAAATTGTAATTAGTCACATAAAAATCCTCCAAAAATATATCTTAAATGTTGCTACAATCTGCTATTAGATGCTAGGATATTGCATTCAAGGGAGCTCGATCGTAAAGAAAATTTTGGGGAGGCCCCCAGCACCCTCACCGTCAGTGCCTTTTCAAACCTTACCCTCACATTGTCTGAAAAATACTCCTATGCCCCTGGAAAAAGTATCAAAGCATACTTTATAAAGATTGATAAGTTTAATTTGGCTTATGATTAGCTAGCAAAGTATTTGCTGCGGGAATGATTGTGTTTTGGATAAATTTAGAGGTTTTTATTCTATGACTGAGATCCGAATCTTTGCTTTTAGATTATTGGAATCTGCTCTATTTATTTTTCAATACAAATTATCTGCTATTTACACATACTGTAATTTACATAGCCTGTAATTGCCATAACTTAGAGCCTAAACATGAGAAAATAAATAGTATTATTGGAATTATGAATTTTTTATGCATAATTGAAAAAAAAAAAACTACCATGAAATTGTGTTTTAGTAATCAAACACTTCTCCAAATTTGACGAGAATCCAAATGATTCTAATTTTTATCAAAAGATGGCAGCATACGTCCCTTGTTCCATTCACAGGAATTATTCTATTCAATTAGAAAAGGTTGATAAATTGATACTCATGTACTAATATGTGTGGCCGGTATAAATTATATTTAGTCCCAATTTAGTAGGCTATTTTTGCCTCTTTGTTTAGACCAAAATGACGGCATGGAAGGTTCTAGAACCCAAGGATTAAAGAGATCTATGCATTGTTTATTTTCATGGTCAGTAGATGTTCTTAGTAATAGGGTACCAATTGCTAATTACCACCAACCCCCTCTCATTATAATTTTTATTAACTAATTTCTGTTGCTATGTGGGCACAAAATTCCTAGGGAATACACGCACGGGAACTTAATGTTCCTTGTGTTTTGGCGACAACCTAATTTTTATAAAATTTACAAATTTCACAATAAATTATACAGAAATATGTCCTAAGCAAATCATCGTTAGTTCAATTACATTTGCGGGTCAGACAAGTAGGGGGGTGGGGGGAATATGCCACATGTACTAAAATCGGTAGGACAGTCAAGTAATTACACCGTTATTTGACCTAATTTTCAATTACTTTTTCACCAAACGAAAATCTAATTATTATGTTTCATGGCATGGCATGCATTGTGAGTAAAATCTACGTAACACAATATTGTTACATTCCGGAAGGCATAATAACGCAGACTCCCCCAGCACCCTCCCTTACATAATAACGAGTTTTACTTTAACGCCAATAGATGGCATCAGAGGTACCTCGTACTAACTAATATAGTAAATTATTTGACGAACACGTGTGTCAAAAAACGGGTGGTAGGAAGGTAGAGGCTAGAAAATGGATAGTTATAAATTGTCCAACAATGTTATCCTTATTATGAATGGATGTTTTTATCACCATTTGGTGTAAATTTATCATATGCTATCGGAAGCAACCTGAGTTTAATTATAGGAGTATTTATCATTCAATTTCTTCATCAGAACACATTCATTTTAAGTCATGTCTCTGTACAATTGACCAAGGTAACAACCATCAGCATAGTTGAGGAGTGTGGGAGGAGTTTTTAAAGGCGCTGCCAAATTGAATTTCCTTGAATAGAGAATATCATTATTCATTGCAGATTTAAATAATCTAAGGAGTAATAGTTATATGCCAAAAGGTGCATGACTATGCTGTAATTTGATGTCCTTATAATCAGCGTAATCATCATAGATAAATCAAATAATGAAAAAGAGAAGGGCTACATTTCTGTATCTTCGCCAACGCCTGACTGTGTCACGTCATCCACCTGCAAACTTGTTTTTCTTAATAAGGACGTTCGTGAGTGTAAATTAGTTATAAAATAAACTCCATCATCATTTCTTTAGTAAATGTATATATGTCAGTAAAGCTGTTTCTTTGTTCAATATAGGTTAAAAGAATCCATTAAGTGTATATATTGATATAATGAAGATATATGACAGTTGTTTATTTTTATTAGTACGAATATTGATCGTGGTGTTTTTATAGAATTTAGTGCTGGGCATAGAGTTGATGATGATAGTTTGGAGATACGGAATTGTAAGCATTCATGATTATAATGTCTCCTGGATCAATGAGAGTATAAACAGTTTTTTTCAATATAAATATTTTGTTTCAAAGGTATGGTTTCTTTTGTAGGGATATCAAAGTCAGTTTAAATCCTTGTCAATAAATCACAAGAAAGGTTTTCCGTTTTTTTTACATAATTTTTTATTTGAGGAAAAATTAAAATAGATGAAAAGTTGTTGGATGTCAAGAAAGGATATTTGATATTTTTTTTCAAAATAATGTAAAGGTTTTTCAAATAAGTTACAAATTCCCTATGGTGGATATAAATCGTTATAAAGGTTAGGCTGGTCTAAACAGTCAAATGTCTATCCTTATATCTATCATTGGAGATCCCAAGGCAGAGTGAATTCGATATTATTGGGGTGCTTGTAACCTATTTGAAATATATATATATATATATATATATATATATATATATATATATATATATATATATATATATATATATATATATATATATATATATATCTATATATATATATATATATATATATATATATATATATATATATCTATATATATATATATATATATATATATATATATATATATATATATATATATATATATATATATATATGTGTGTGTGTGTGTGTGTGTGTGTGTGTGTGTGTGTGTGTGTGTGTGACGATCTATCGCTGGGGCATGCGACGTTAATATTTGTCACTAAGTTGGCGGAAGGATCAGAAAAATGAAAATTTTGGACTAGCGCTTTTGTGTTTTAGGTATGATTTCAGGTAATATTGACTCAACCACAATGGCATTTAATATACGAATTCTGCATTTAAGATTTTATATCTACAGGAAATTCATTTATCATGAATGATTCTGGCTGGGGAAGGAATTGAACCTATGCTCTGAGCCGGAACAATGCCTGTATGGACGACTTTAAAAATCGAGCTATCAAGAAACATATAAGCTCTTTTAAGTTCAATGTACATATACCTGTTGAATTCAGGAATCTGTTCTTAGACATGAAATCAACACATCAGGCCACCCACCGTTAAACCCCTTTCGAAGTTTAGCAACCCCCAACCCCAGAAAAACACTACTACGCCCCTGATATCTCATTTTATCAATGTAGGATACAGCTAACTTAATCAACATAATTATTTTGAAATGTATTTTGGTAGCATTTTACTCTGAAGAAAACATATTTCAACTCAGACACATTTGCAATAATCATGTAATTGTTACAATTCATCAGATATATTTAAACAATTCGAAAACCCTCAAAGAAAAAATATGTGAAAAGTAAACATTGAAAAGAAAAAGTACCAGTTTTCCAAATTTTTGGACCGTATGTTATTTATTTAAAACATTTTACTATATATCTCCTATTGTTCCTTTTAGAGTAGGAAATGAAGTTTCGAGAAACTTGTCCATTTGGTCTGCTATATATGCATAGTAGATATAAATTGGGATGTTAATTAATTATATTTTTGTCTTTAAAGATGAACTGTGTATCCAATAAACAAAGGATGCTGACCCATATGATAAAGTGACACTATAGCTAAAGATTTATACTGAAAAGGCATTAGAATATAAGCTATTATTATTATTATTATTATTATTATTATTATTAATGGGCAATATTTGATATAACTAACATTTACGTTATACCAATAAATACTTCATGGCACAATGAAAAAATATAATGTAAATGAAGATCAATATGACCGCCCCCCACCCCCCCCCCCAAAAAAAAATGTTAAAAACTATGTCAAAATGACGCAGAGAAATAAATATTAGTATATTTCTGCCATTACACTTCTTGTGCAAACAAGGGTAAAATATACTTTATTATGTACATTTTCTTTTATTTAGACCAGTTTTGACTTCTATTTATACGTGAAATATTAGATTTGGGATAAGAGCATATTTTCCTAAAGTCAAAAATGTAATCATCATTTAAAAATCTCTTATTCCAATCTCCTTGTCTTAGCATCTCTGTATCCTGTTGTGGCAGACTTATGCCCGAGTCACACATATTCAATCTATTGGTGTGATCGTCTAAAAAGAAAAAAAAAAGAAAGAAAAAAAAACCCTGTCAACTGTTTCCAACATCATGACGTCTGGGACTCTTAATGAGGTGTCCTATGTATGTAACCATCTGGCGCGTTCATGGCGATGATTAGGCAAACATGTTTTAGTTGTACCTTAATGG
>NC_090740.1:49841660-49844160 GCF_036898095.1 Palaemon carinicauda
TCCAGGGACCCCACCTGTTGGTGGGTAACTCATTCTTGGCGAGAAACGTAGGATCCGGAAACAGGTTCAGATCCCCCCCATCCAGGAACTGAACACGACCTGCCTCTCTCGAGAGGGCTACGATCTCACTAACCCTGGCCCTGGACGCGAGTGCAAATAGGAAAATAACTTTTTGCGTCAAATCCATTAACGCACATTCTTCATTGCTCAACAGGGAGGCGAAATGAAGAACTTTGTCTAAAGACCATAAGATGGGCTTTGGAGGTGCTGAATGTCTGTGCCTAGTGCAGGCTTTCGGAACTTTATTAAAGATCTCGTTACCTAGGTCGATCTGGAAGGTTAATAAAATGGGTCTCATCAAAGCAGATTTACACACTGAAATCATGTTAGCTGCCAACCCTTGGCCATGGAGGTGGATGAAGAAAGATAAGCAGAAGTCTGTTGATATCTCCTGCGGATTCTTTGCCTTTACAAAGGCCACCCATTTTCTCCAAGATGACTCATATTGCCTTCTAGTCGATTTGCACTTATATTCTTCTAGGAAGTCTATGCTGGCTTTCGAAATCCCGAAACGCTTTCTCACCACAAGGGCGAGAAAATCATGAGCTGCAGGGTCCGGGTTTTCTGTAATGAAGCGCAGACAGTCGACTTCTGGACTCGCTGGGTCAGAACTGGATGTGGTAGCGGCACAAACTTCATCTGTAGTTCCAACGCCAAGGGGAACCACATACTGTTCGCCCACTTGTGGGCCACTATTGCCGCTACCCCCTTGAAGGATCTCAGTTTGTTGAGGACCCTCAACAGAAGGTTGTGAGGAGGGAACAGATAAATCCTGGACCATCTGTTCCAGTCGAGGGACATCGCGTCCACTGCTCCCTCTAAGGGGTCCTCGTACGGGGACACGTACAGGGGCAACTTCTTGTTGTCTTTCGTCCCAAAGAGGTCTATCTGCAGTTCTGGGACTTGATTCAGAATGAAGGAGAATGATCCTGCGTCTAAGGACCATTCCGACTCTATCGCTGTGAACCTGGATAGAGCGTTCGCTGTCACATTGCGGACTCCTTGAAGGTGAACTGCCGACAGGTACCACTTCTTCTTTTCCGCCAATCGGAAAATGGCTAACATCACTTGGTTGAGAGGTGGTGACCTCGACCCTTGTCGATAGAAGCATCTCACAACCACCTCGCTGTCCATCACCAATCTTATGTGGATCGAGTGACGCGGGGAGACTTTCTTTAAGGTAAGGAGCACTGCCATAGCTTCTAGAAAGTTTATATGAATGGTCCTGAATAGCTTGGACCAAGTCCCCTGAACTTTTTTTCCGATGAGAGTGACCTCCCGATCCCTCCTTTGAGGCGTCTGAGTGAATCGTTATCGAGGGGGGAGGTGGCTGAAGAAGAACCGACTTCTTTAGATGTCTGGCTTGGGACCAAGGCCTGAGAAGAGTACGTAGCCGAGGCGGCACTGGTCTTCTCAGATCTCTTCGCGCGTTTGATGCATACCTTCTCCAAACTCCGGTTGCATCCTTTAGCTGTGCTCTTAGCACTGGGTCTGTCACTGAAGCAAACTGGAGAGAGCCTATTACCCTCTCCTGTTCGCGTCTTGATATCCTTTCGGAATCTAGAAGTCTCTTGACAGAGCCCGCTATCTCCTCCCTTTTCTTCGTCGGGATGGAGAAACTGTTTGACAAAAGGTCCCAGTGGATTCCCAGCCACTGGAACCTTTGGGATGGAGAAAGTCGAGACTTTTTTCTGTTGATCTTGAAGCCTAGGTACTCTAGGAACTTCACGGGCACGGCCAGATAGGGGGACCTGCCAATATCCCTTTAACAGATCCAATTTTGTAATAAACCTAGCAGGACCTATCAGGTCCAGACAATCCTCAATACGGGGAAGAGGAAAGGAATCATTTTTAGTAACCGAGTTTACCCTCCTATAGTCAACACACATACGATATTTACCATCAGGCTTCTTCACTAAGACTATAGGGGAACTCCATGGACTTACTGATGGTTGTATGAGATTGTGCTCCAGCATGTATTTAATTTCGTCTTCAACAATGGCACGCTTCTCTGGACTGAGGCGATACGGGCTTTGCTTAACCGGAGAAGCGTCCCCAACATCAACATCATGCTGGAGCAACCTCGTCCTTCCTGGAGAGTCCAGAAACAAGTCAGAAAATTCCATAATTAGGTTTAGTATATCTTGTTTCTGAGGTGCCTCCAGATGCTCTAACCCCTCTTTTAATACACCTAAATTTTGAAAGTTATTACCTAGAGCATCTGAAGGCACCTGGTCCAAAACATCTTCCAAGTTTTCCTCAACAGGTGCAACCACACTCATAACTGGCTCAAAAACAATGGCCAACGGATCCCGTCTATCAGAAGAGTAAGATTTCATCCTGTTTATGTGGAAAATTTTACATTTACGACTAGTTCCAGGGGCTTCAACTTCATAATTGACCTCTGACAACTTTCTCAACACCTTCCAGGGGCCCTTGT
>NC_090740.1:49849160-49864160 GCF_036898095.1 Palaemon carinicauda
TGTGAAGTGTACCGGAATTAGTGAAGCCAATTTCACAGCTGTTAAAATTCTGTTACCTTGAAGTGTACCGGAATTAGTAAAGCCAACTTTACAGCGGTTAAACGTCTCTTTACCTTCCCGTGAAATGTACTAGAATTAAAGAAGCCCACTTCACAGCCATTAGACGTCTCTTTACCTTTCTGTGAATTGTACCGGAATTAATGAAGCCAATAGTACCTGACTATGTGAGTAGGAATAGATCTCCCTCTCCCCCAGACGAGTGAGCTGAACATAGATCAACAATTTTCCTTTTCGTATATCTACGTGAATAAGATTAGCTATCGGTCAAATAATGCCTCAATCTCAATTATTCAGTTTCGGACATTCAATAAGAAAAAAAAAATTCTCTAGGACCGAAGTGGAACCGGGTTTGGGGAGGCTTGGTCTGCTTGGCAGTGCCCTCGAGTGAACTTCTGACTCCTGCCTCAGTCATCCTGCCCGTCTTTCGTGTTTTGATATGATCTGACTCTTTCACAATCTCATCTTACTTACGGGATGCTTTCCTGCAAGAGCCCGTGACCCCTTCGTTGTAAGGGGGTCCAATCTAAAACCAACCTCCATCTCTCTGTTATAACATTCATGTTATCTCATTTCATAATGTTTCATTAAGTCTGTATTGTCATTATGTTCATCATATGAATTAAGCATCAATATAATTTGCCTCAATGCCATTTCAAAAGCTAAACATTCATGTTCTTATTTATAAATCTTTTATAAGAAATGATATGCATGGTAGATATGAGATGAATGGTAATTTCTTATTACTACTTGTAAGATATGAAATTGCTTTAATATAGGTCCGTGATAAGACTGAGCTTTATATGATTATAGGCCTATCATATAAATCAGTTATATGTGTTATCATGAGGATGCTATTTACATCAAAGCTTTATAATATGCATACTATTGTAACAATTGTTATGTACCATTCTCTTTTTCTGTTACTCTTTTAGCTTTGCAAAATATTCTGACATTGATACGGTTTGTATTTTATGAAAAAGGGAAATTGGCAGTTTGTAGGATTTATCTACAGTCCAAACAGAACTGTATTGCTAACTTTAATTAAATATTTTTTTTTCTTTTTTTTTGGGGGGGGGGGGAAGCTGAGAACAGCTCGAAATTCGTTGAAAATAATGAAAGTAGCTAAATATACCGAATATTCGTTAAACATTAACTACATTCCACCATATAGTTTAGAAATCCAATATAGAAAAACATACGGTGTAATAATTCCTGCCACATTCCTACTTTGGAAGATAATCGTGGATCGCTTCCACAGCACTAGCTACCTCATTCGCCTATATTCAAAGGGATTTATTAAAGTTCTATATATTTATATGTTTGCTTTATAAAGCATTTTAAATTTTACATTTAATTTCGACTTTATACACGCTATCAATTACATATGGAAATACAGTATAAATTATATCATTTACATAGTTTTACCTCACCACCAATGTATGAATATGTTTTTTTTTTTTTTTTTTAAGAATGAATAATTATAACTAAATGAACAAGCCTGGAAAGTCATTTATCTCTCATTGGTTGTGAGATGGAAATAGCATACAGGAGACTATTGACAAACAATATTATTGTAAATAATGTTTCTATTTTCACGTAGCAACAGATGGTCAGTGGACCTTCACCATGCATATATAGGTTAATATTCATCTTTATATATTTTGAGTACAGTTAGTAATAAATGATACTGCAGATAGTTTTATTTTTCCGTGATTAGATAAGAAACCCTCCCTCATCCAGACTCCTCAAAAATGGTGTAAGCTGAGGCACAAAAAAGTTTCTGTTTTAGAATAAAAAATCATAACCAAAACCATAATGTTCAAAATGTACTTTATATGAGAATAATATATGGCCTGGATAACGGATTAACATACAGTATATTCAAAAATTTGCATCAAAAATTGTAAAAGTCTGGCAACATTAATTCCTTGATTTTCACCGTTTTAAAAATGGTCATATCGACTTAAAAAAATAATATTACGGTAATTAGCCCGTAAAAAATAATATGAAAAGATAAAATTACGGTCGCCTATGTTTTACTGAGATACGGTCAAGAACAGTATATTTTTAAGGAGAATTTCCGATCAAAATTACGGTTTTTTCCTAACAGTGTATATTTGCTAGTTACAGGGAAACTAGCCTATGTATATTGATGGAAAGTTTCTTAGTGTTTGTGCGCCTGCGCCGACGAGCAAATTGTTGCCAGATACAGCTTGCAGATTAGGTATAAGATGTGCCCTATGATTAAAACACTTAGGGAACTGATGCAGTACTTTGTAGTGCAACTGTGCACCATAAAAAGTCAGCTTGTTATTTATAGTTCAGTTAGTTGTGCATGTGAATATGTTTTGAGATGGAATTGGCTTTTTTTTCTTCTTCTTTTTTTTAGCAACACATATTCAACATTCATTGCAAATGTTTAAATACTCTATGCAAAATCCCATTTATTCCCGAGTTTGCAGTCAGGCTTTTGAAAGTGCGTGTGTGTTTGTGATGTTTATATCCCATATTCCAATGCAGTACAGACATACTACGTTTAGCCAGAATTAATGTATATGCAATTATTTAAGAGGATATAAAATAACCATTATGATGGTAAAATAGGAATTGATTGGATGGCAAAGTGGAAGAATGGATTTAGGAACGGGGGTAAAGTAAAGGTCTTGAATGCAGCTGTAGAGTAGATGCGACAAAGATTCATGAGAGAGAGAGAGAGAGAGAGAGAGAGAGAGAGAGAGAGAGAGAGAGAGAGAGAGAGAGAGAGAGAGAGAGAGAGAATAAAACCAGTTTTCCTCTTATTTTCATACCTTTAGGCGTTAGGCTTATTACCCTGCGCATTAAGAATAATGAAAATATAATTAAGTGCGATAGCTCCAAAAAGTATTTTTTTATTATTTATTTCTTTTTCTTTTTTTTATATTCGTTATATGTTGAAGAAGTTTCATCTGAGGAGAAATAAACCTCAAACCCCTTATTGAAAACGTACCTAATTCAAAAGTTTTGTTAATCGGAAATACGATAATTTTCTCTTTTTTTTCTCTTTCTTTTAATATAGTAATCATGCATCCCATTGCTGAAAACATTTCAATGTGGCCTCAATCCTCAATAAATATAATTTTCCTATTACTTTTGGTTTTTGGTTCCGACTTACTCCAAAACGTGATAAAAAATAAATAGAATTATCAGATAATTCAAAGATTTCAGAAATTTATCTTTAGCTATTGATATTATTACATGATTGTCCTTTTGTTATTCATCGAAAGATGAGATACTGTAGTTTAAAATATTTGTTTATTATAAACATATAATACTTGAATACTGTAGTTTAAAATAGCTGTCTTATTTTCACATACAATGTTTAATACATTTATTCAAGTGCAGGGACCCTATTTTAATGTTTTTGATGAAATTTCACATATTTAGATATTTCTTTTATCTTCAACAGAAATAGAATCAGATAAACTTTTCGTGTCCTAGGAGCTAAAAGTTTCTTGCTGCCAGATTCAAATTAGCTTTTATGTGTAATATATATATATAATATAGGTTAGGACAGGTCTAGCAAGCCGCTAACTGAATCTTTAACGCTCGAGAAACTCAAGGATCAGTTGTCAGATGTAAAAATAGGCGACGAAACTGGGAACGTCTTAGGAAAATCGCTAGAGATAAACTATATTTTAAATGTGGTACCCTAAATGTTGGCACGTACAGTAGTAAGGAAAACGAAATATTAGATATGGTGAAGGAGAGAAAACTTGATTTATTAGGAATGGCTGAAACCAGGCATAGAGGTGAAAGTGCAGGACAGGACCTAGGAGCTGGATATGTACTGATTTATCGTGGAGTAGATGCAGGAATCAGAAAGCATGGTGTTGCTATGATCATAGGACCCAGACTTGCCTCCTAAATACAAAAAGTACAATTGATCAACGAAAGACTTATTAGTTGCACATTTAGAATAAAGAACACAAATTAGAGTGTTTTTCAGCTTTATGCACCACAGCAAGGCCATACACAAGAGGAAAAAGATACTTTTATGGAACTTTTAGAGTTAAATTTGGAGGAACAGCCAGAAGGCATCAACCTACTATTAGGAGATATTAATGCACGGGTTGGCTGTGAGAGAAGAGGGTTTAGAGAATGTAATAGGCCCATTTGGAGAGGAAACAAGAAACGTTGAAGGAGAAAACCTAATAGATTTTTGCATAAGAAATCACCTAAAGATCATGAATGGATTCTTTAAACACCAGGACTCACACAAATACACTAGATATAGATGGAATCAAACCACATGGCAGTTTTATCAAAAATCAGTAATTGATTATGTCGTTATATCAAATAAGAGGCTTGTAGAAAATGATAAAGTTTTGCCAGGAGTCTCCCTTGATTCAGATCATAGACTAGTCATAGGAAAAATTTACATTCCTCCCTTAAGAACAGAGAAAACAGAGAAGAGAAAAATGATAAAAACAGAATCCTTGAAAGACCCAGATATCAAAATGAGATTTCAAAACAAGTTTACAGAGAGGTTGCAACACCTGGAGCAGCGGGATTGGAAGGGACTGAAGGAGATTGCCTTGGATGTAGGGGAGAAGGAACTTGGCTGTAGGTTTGTTGGAGGTACTAGGAAAAGGCATACAATTTGGTGGAATAACGAAGTAAAAGGTGCAATAAAGATGAAGAACAAAGTGCACAGGAAGTGGATGAAAGAAAGGAACCAACAGACTAGAGAAGAATATGTATCTTCTAGGAATCAATCAGAAGAGATTAAGAGAAGATCACGGATAAATGCATGGATTAAACTAGGAGGCGAATTGAGGGATGATCTCAAGAAAAATAAGAAGATTATCTTTACAGTTGCAAAATCATACAGGAAAGATGATAGAAAACAGTATAATATAAAGGATGAAAATGGAAACATTATTGCACGGCTACAGAACTTAATGAAAAATGGACTACTTATATCAATAGGTTACTAAATGTAACTACAGAAGAAAATGAAGAAGAATTTGACAAAGAAAATATGGAGGATGTGATTACTTATCATGAGTTTGAAAATGCTTTGAAAGAGATGAAGAATGGGAAAAGCCCAGGGTATGATAATATACCAATTGAGTTATTCAAAGAGGGAGGGGACCTAGCAAAGCAGATATCATATGACCTAACCTTGTCATTCTGGTTAGAGAGCATGGTTACCGGAGACTGGGGAAAACATATTTCTGTACCCTTTTATAGAGGTAAAGGTGATTCATGCAAATGCGAGAATTATAGAGGTATAACGCTCATATGTCATGCAGCAAAACTTTATGAGAGAATTTTAGAAAAAAGGGCGCGACACATCATTGAACCTCAGCTAGGCGAAGAACAGCATGGATATAGAAAGGACAGAAGTACATCAGATCTCATATTCGCCTTGAGGCTTGTTATTGAAAAATCATGGGAATACAATAGACCACTGTATATAGCATTTATTGATTTGGAAAAGGCATTTGACTCGGTACCTAGGAACAAATTGTGGAGGGACTTGGGAGAGGTTTATGGACTTGACGGTAGATTGGGAGCTGCAATAAAGAGCACGTACGAACCATGTATGAATAATGCAAGGACTGGATACAAGAATGAAAATTGGTTTAGAGTAACAACAGGTTTTAAGCAGGGAAGCTTTCTTTCCCCACTCTTGTTCATTGCATATATAGATGTAATCCTAATAAGTTTTAGGGAAAGAATAAATATCTCGGGAAACAGTATGATTTTTGCTGATGATATTGCTTTCTGGACATATGATCGGGAGGAACTAGAAAGAGCATTGATAGCCTTGAACGATTGTTTAACAGAAGCTGAACTGAAGATGAACATTAATAAAACAGAAAATTAACAATCAACAAACAACAAGCTCCAACAAACATCATGATAAGAAATACGGTAATTAAGGACACCAACGCATTCAAATATTTAGGGTGTATGTTTACAGACAACGGCTATAAGAACAAAGAAGAAATTACTGAGCGAATAAAGAAATATAATAAATGCTGTGGAGCACTCTATCCAATTATGAGAGATGAATACGTACCTATAGAAGTAAAGAAAACCATATTTGAAGGATTACTAACACCAATCATGATAAATGGATCAGAGAGCTAGACAATTACCATCAAAGACAGCAGCAGAGTCCAAGCTTCAGAGATGAAAATCCTGAGAACAATAATGCAAAAAACAAAAAGAGATAGAATAAGAAATGTAGATTTTAGAAGGATGGTTGGGGTATCTCCTCTGTTGAACAAGATTGAAAAGGGACAGGTGAGATGGCTGGGACATTTAATGAGAATGGATGGAAATAGAATTGCAAGGAAGAGATCGGACTGGACGCCTGGTGGGAGGAGATCAAGAGGTAGACCACGTAAACGCTGGAGGGATGGAATTGAAGAGATTTTGACAAATAAAAACATGCCAGCAATTGAACAGCTGAGAGGAGAGGGAATTTTTGAAAACAGAATTGAGTGGAGAAGACAACTGGTTCCACTGACAGGCTGAAAGCCTACCTGGGAGTGGAAGTGAAGTGTGAAGATATATAATATAATCGGAAAAGTTTTATAAAAAATAATGGATTTATTTTAGAATAAAATTCTGGACTATTATCAATGCTTTATAAAGAGCCCTTTCCCTTCCTGACCTTGTGAAATATTTTTATTTTTATGTAGCTGAAAAAAAAATAGGACCTTATGAGCAACAATTTTATAATATATTAACGTTATTGTTATAAAGATGAAAGACTTGCCAATTCCATGGTACCCACTGTGAATAGATAAAAAAAAAAAAAAATCCCTTGCTTCGATTTCAAAAGTATGCATTCTCGCAAAATATCTGCTACTGACATAGTATATATTTCTTTATCTTATTTCAAAATGGACGAATTTGACGCTTTACCTAATGACTAGCTCTTTATGCTTACCTAGATTTGGTTTCTAAATACTCATTAGAGATTTTAATGTTTCAGTTTTTTGTCAAAGGGTTCATGCATGAGGCAAAATGACTGAAAAAGAAATGTCCCTCGTTTAACATTTACGATTTAAAATCTCTTTCAAATGTTTTATTTGGTATATTTTCAATTTGAAATAGAGTATACCTGTGTAGCTGATGTAATTTTTTTTTCATCTTTTTATTTTTTTCTTTACAGCAAATGGCAGAATTTTTGCTTATGAATTTACACTGGTAAGTACAATTTAACATTTCCGTTATTATATCTATTATTTGTGATATATGAAAGGGAGAGAAGTTATGTATTTATCTGAGCATTATTATTATTATTATTATTATTATTATTATTATTATTATTATTATTATTATTATTATTATTATTATTATTATTATTATTATTATTATTACTTGTCAACCAACAACCCTAGTCGGAAAAGCATGACGTTACAAGCCCATGGGCCCCAACAGGGAAAATAGCTAAGTGAGGAAAAGAAACCAGGAAAAATATAATATTTCAAGAACAGTAACAATATTAAAATAAATATTTCCTATATGAAATATAAAAACTTTATATGAGTATATAAGTAACTAATGATTGGACATAGATTACACGAGAAAATAAGTAAATGACAGATTTTGAAAGATTTTCAACCTCATAATATTGATTAAAAATATACAAAAAACTTATATCCAAAAAGTAGTCAAATGAAAAAAATATTTGGATTGTTATTAATGTTTTTACTATCATATTTTAATAGTATTCCTTGGTTTTCTTTTAAAATGTACCAAAATATCTATATTGACATGAAACCTTAAGCAATTAAGATTTTCATCAACTCTAACTTCCATTGACGTATGATATGTCCCACCCCCCAAAAAGAAAAAAAAGTCTGTATAAATGATAGTGAGTAATGATATATTGAAAAAATTATATAAAATAATTTTGTATTCCTGGATTCGGGATGGGGGTTGGGATTTTAATAAGTTTTTAGATAAAAGCAATTTTTTATCTCGTTAATAGTGTTTCTTATTTCTTGCAAGAGGGGAAATTGATTACTCCTCTTTTAAAGTATAGTAAATTTTATCTTGTTAATAGTGTTTTCTATACTTGGAATCATCATTAACTGGCCGGACGGAAAAATAATGATGAAGTTAGTATGATGGAATTTTATTTAAAACAATATCTATATTCTAGACATCAAATATTATAGCTGTTACTTTTTCTGAATTTTTAAATTAGTTTCCGGGGAAATACGTCGAGCGGGGACCTAAACAAAGAAAAAGTTAGATATAGTAACAAAATTATTTTTTTTTTTATATCTGAAAATTGAAAAATACAAAAAAGCTAGGAACTAAAAAATTATGAATTCAAATTTAAAGTTAGATATATTTTTGTATATCTGATAATTCTAGTCTAATCTTGATGATGCGTCGGAGGGTATTCAAATTAAAAAAGGATAATGACGGATACTTTGAGCTTCATTAAAATTACGTAAGATGAGGAGGAAGAGGAGGAGGAGGAGGGGGAGGAGGAGGAGGAGGAGGAAGAGGACGAAGAGGAAGAGGAGGAGGAAGAGGAGGAGGAGGAGGAGAATGACGAAGTATGTTTAAAGACGGATAACAAAACCTCATTAGGGAAGTTAGAGCAGATTAGGCTTTTAAATGCATTAAGGCTGAAGCTCTTCGAATGTAATTATCTCAACAGAGTATAATGGGAAATGAAATTTTTGGTAGGTAAATCCTGACATGTTATTATATATATATATATATATATATATATATATATATATATATATATATATATATATATATATATATATATATATATATATATATATATATATATATATATATTTATATATATATATATATATATATATATATATATATATATATATATATATATATATATAGATTTATACGTGTATATATATATATATATATATATATATATATATATATATATATATATATATATATATATATATATGTCTGTGTGTGTGTATATATATATACATATGTATATATATATATATATATATATATATATATATATATATATATATATATATATATATATATATATTTTTATTTATTTATTTATATGCGTTAAATCGCAGGAAAACGTGATCCTCAGATGCAGAAGAACCACAAGGAAAATGAAAATATGAAATATACGATTAAGTCCTGACTAGTTTCGTGATACTTCTTCAGAGGACTGATTTATTGAGAGAGGTTTCTTTACATTTTATAGGGAAAGTAAACGTACAAACATACATATAGAGAATTAGAGATCAATGACACTCTCTTACCAGCTACCTGGGCTGAGGTCAGGTGTTAACTGGGCGGAGATCCAACCTCATTAGACACCTGCCAAAAAGGGTCATTTGTGGTGACGGGTACATTCTTGTTTTTGACTTTCAGTACAAATTATTTATATGAATAATGGCAGCCTTATCTATATAGATACGTAAGCAAAAATATTTGTATATGTAAAACACATCTAGATATAAATATATAAAAAAACATATACACAGACAAACATACATAATATATACATAGACATATACATATGGTACTTATACTGGTATCCATATACACACACATAAATAGACTTACATAAAAATTCTTTAGTACACATGATTAACATGTACATATATACATATACAGTATATATACACATGCACACGTATATATACATATATATACATGCATATAATCACATACACATTTACACACACACACACACACACACACACACATATATATATATATATATATATATATATATATATATATATATATATATATATATATATATATATATATATATATATATATATATATATATATAAACACGCATACCCATACATATACATATACATACATATACACACATACACACATATCCATACATAAACACACACACACACACACACATATATATATATATATATATACATATATATACACACATACACATACATACATATACACATATACATACATATACACACACACACACACATATATATATATATATATATATATATATATATATATATATATATATATATATATATATATATATATATATATATATATATATATATATATATATATATATATATACACATACACATATATCTATACATACACACATACATATATATATATATATATATATATATA
Organism: Palaemon carinicauda; assembly: GCF_036898095.1. Taxonomy (NCBI): domain Eukaryota; kingdom Metazoa; phylum Arthropoda; class Malacostraca; order Decapoda; family Palaemonidae; genus Palaemon; species Palaemon carinicauda. The sequence goes on from NC_090740.1 coordinate 49,859,385, forward strand.
TATATATATATATATATATATATATATATATATATATATATATATATATATACAACATTATTACCATAAACATATAATCACGTATATATAAATACTTATATCTATCATAACATTATATAGTGCCAATGTACTTATGCATACTATATAAAATAATTATATAGCTTAGGTCTAAATATTAATTTCGCATCGACGTTAATTATTCACAATACATTCAATTCTACATTAAGTGGTTAAAGTTTTTTTTTATATAGCTTACAAATCTGTTTACAAATAAAAGCGTCGAGTTTATACATTCCATGTCCTATATTCAAGTTTTTTTTCAAAGGTTATTTTTATGAAACTGGACTCTAATGATGTTTCTTTCCACTAAGTTATTTGAATGAACCAATTTCTTTGCACCTGACCAATTAATAGTGTGATTTTTATCTCTAACGCGAGCAAAGAGTGCATTATTATCTTAGGCATATCTGACACTTTTCTTATGTTGTTCAATTCTCTTTTCTAGGGCTTTACCAGTTTGACTAATATAGAATTTTTCACAAACATTGCATGGAATACGATATACACATCCCTTGGTAATGTCAGGAGAATTCATTATTAAGGCTGTTTTTATTGTATTGTTACTCCGCCCAATAAATACCTGACCTCTTTCCAAGTAGCTGGTGAGGGAATTTCATTATTCTCTATGCTTCTATATGTATGTTCGTACGTTTACTTTCCCTATAAAATGTAAAGAAACCTCTCTCAATAAATCAGTCCTTTGAAGAAGTATCATGAAACTAGACAGGACTTAATCGAATATTTCGTATTTTCATTTTCCCTGTGGTTCTTCTGCATCTGAGGATCACGTTTTCCTGCGATTTCTACGCATATATATATATATATATATATATATATATATATATATATATATATATATATATATATATATATATATATATATATATATATGTGTGTGTGTGTGTGTGTGTGTGTGTGTGTGTGTGTATATACAGCATATATACATATATGTACATATATATACATATATATGTGTATATATATATATATATATATATATATATATATATATATATATATATATATATATATATATATATATATATATATATATATATGTATATATATACATATATATATATATATATATATATATATATATATATATATATATATATATATATATATAATGGGACTGAATTAAAATAAAATTCTTCAAGAAATGCTTAAATATACTTTAAATCTTTATGTCTGTACACTAAAATGTGGCCCGATATAGGAACATGCTCAAAAAGATAGATAGTACTTATGCTTCCATATTTTTTTCCATGATACACGCATCATTTCACTTCAAAAATGACGATTTTAAAAGAATGCAGTAATGTCCACTAATTACGGAAACGTTTTATGATCTTTACAATGCACAGGATTGTTAGAAAAAAAAGGCAGGCTCCAAGGGAGAGTAATGGATGGACTTTATATTTAACCATGATAAGTAAAAAATTTGGAATTGCTGAACAAAATCTTAATGAAAGAAACATGAAATTTTATAGTTGATTGAAGCAACGAAGAAAATTATGAATACTGTAATCCTCTGCATTATGATTGAGAGCAAACGTTTATCAAAATATCCCAGAAATCGAAGAAAACAGAACATCATGATTCTTTTTCACAAAATTCAGAATAGATAATTAGTTTATGGACTACGAAGATTACAAATCCATTTTAGAAATGCGCAAATAATAGTTTGTAAATTATCTGAAAACAGGGAAGAATAATGATGTGTGTAAATGAATGGGATCCCTATTTTTGCTTAGACAATAATATATTAAAAAAAAAATGATGAAAGATTTCTGAAAATGACAATCATATTATCCGATGATATGGTTAGGTATAAATATTTTCGAATTTGAAGAAATTTCACAAATGAAGGAAAACTAAGATTTATATATATATATATATATATATATATATATATATATATATATATATATATATATATATATATGTTTATTTTTATATATATTGATATATATATACACACACACACACACACACATATATATATATATATATATATATATATATATATATATATATATATATATATATAAATATATATATATATATATATATATATATATATATATATATATATATATATATATATTTATATATATATATATATTTATATATATGCATTTTTATATGTATATGTATATATATATATATATATATATATATATATATATATATATATATATATATATATATATATATATATATATATATATATATATATACATATATATATATATATATATATATATATATATATATGTATATATATATATATATATATATATATACATATATATATATATATATATATATATATATATATATATATATATATATATATATATATCACACCAGCATTGATAGCCCAATTTGATTATCTTTTATTCTGATAGTTTCTTAGTTTCTGCACTGTCTTCTGTTTTTTATTGAATATTTTTCTGTCTCTAAATGTTTATTTGTTATTGGGAGAATCAAAAGACACTACAAACATCTCTTCAACAATTAATGATGCTGCAAATATTTTTGGGAGAAGAATTTCCAAAGACCCTCGTCAAATATCCTCTATCCCAAAGCTGTTTTATTTCAGGCCTTTTCCAAACACTCCAGAGGAACACGTTGGTCGAAAAGAGATACTTTACAGCTGAACGACAGAAGAAAATCCGTCTATTTCAGCTGGACTCTAGGGGATAGATACAGCTCTCTCTTTACCTGGATGTTGTGGGCCATAAAAGTGCTTTATTTATCTATCTCCTTCCTCTCCGAATAGTCACCTTTTTTCCTTCCACTAGAAGAGAGAGAGAGAGAGAGAGAGAGAGAGAGAGAGATCCAAATAGTCATCTTTTTCCTTCAGCTAGAAGGTAAAGAGAGAGAGAGAGAGAGAGAGAGAGAGAGAGAGAGAGAGAGAGAGAGAGAGAGAGAGAGAGAGAGAGAGAGAGAGAGAGAGATCCAAATAGTCATCTTTTTCCTTCCGCTAGAAGGTAAAGAGAGAGAGAGAGAGAGAGAGAGAGAGAGAGAGAGAGAGAGAGAAGAGAGAGAGAGAGAGAGAGAGAGCGTTACCTTATTGCCTTATCCTATGTTTGGTTTCACCTAGGTGTCTCAGTGTGAGGCACCTCGTATGTCCACCAGAGAGTTGCTAATGCATCTTCCGGTGTATTTTGCATCGCCCAGTCTTGGATGAGAGAGAGAGAGCATTAAAAAGATTTCAATATCATTTCAACTAGTAGACAGAGAGAGAGAGAGAGAGAGAGAGAGAGAGAGAGAGAGAGAGAGAGAGAGAGAGAGAGAGAGAGAGAGAGACATGAATAAAAAGAAAATTTCAAAATCGTTTCAACTAGTGTTTATACTATAATGCTATACAATCGAAAAAGTAACGAATTTAATACACAATTATTTTGTTGCTATTTTTTTTTCTATTTTTTTCTAAAGTGTCTTATCTTCATATTTAATTATAATTATATCACTTTTTTCCCCTATTTGTTTATACCTTGATGGGGTCGGGCACCAAGAAAAAAATCCTGTATGTTTATCGGCCGAAAGAAGTGACGTATATAAATATGATAGCCTTCATGTACCATGTACGTGCTATTCCGGATTATAGTGTTATAGAAAACGAAGCAGGTAGGCTGGCCAGGGCACCAGCCACCAGTTAAGATACGACCGCACGAGAGTTATCAATTCTTTTTTGACTGGCCAGACAGTACTACATTTGAACCCTCTCTCTGGTTATGGTTCATTTTGTTTATGGCTACATATACACTGAATAGTGTGACCTACTCTTACCACATTCTCATCTTTCTACATACACTTGACAACACTGAGGATACCAAACAATTCTTCTTCGCTCAAGGAGTTAACTACTGCAATGTAATTATTCAGTGGCTACTTTTCTCTCAATACAGATAGAAGAGACTCTTCAGTTGTGGTAAGCAGGTCTTCTAAAAGAAAAACTATCCAAAATAAAACCATTTTTCTCTGGTCTTGGGTAGTGTCATAGCCTCTGTACCATGGCGGTCTACTGTCTTGGATTAGAGTTCTCTTGATTGGGGGTACAACCCGGCGCGAATTTTTTTTTCCTAAAGAGTTCTGCAGATTGAGGCGGGGCTTCGTGGGAAGAAAACAGATTATAAGAGTAACCTCTCTATTACGGCTGCGTTAAGATTTGATGGGTAATTATTTCATTAAAGTTATGATCAGTAACTGTGTTCATAAAGAACTGAAATATATATTGATAAATTAATAATAATAATAATAATAATAATAATAATAATAATAATAATAATAATAATAATAATAATAATAATAATAATTACACACACACACACACACACACACATATATATATATATATATATATATATATATATATATATATATATATATATATATATATATATATATATATATATATATATACATATATATATTTATGTATATATATATATATATATATATATATATATATATATATATATATATATATATATATATATATACGTGTGTGTGTGTGTGTGTGTGTGTGTGTGTGTGTATGTTGTGTGTATGCCTCAATTCTTATGAAGAGGAAAGTAGCCACTGAACAGTAGTTAAACCCTTGAACGAGGAAGAATTGTTTGGTAATCTCAGTGTCGAAAGGTGTATAGGGACAGATGAGAATGTGGAAAGAATATACCAGACTATTCGTTGAATTTGTAGGCA
>NC_090740.1:49869160-49874160 GCF_036898095.1 Palaemon carinicauda
AAATCTAATAGAAAGCGTTCCTAAATATATTAAAGTAGCAGATAGCTGGTAGTGATTCTACATAAATCAACTCTAACAACAGTGAAAAAAAAATAATAATAAAAAGACGTTTTTTACGTACAACACGCAAGGATGCGTTCATCATCCAGCAGGAAATTCATCTGACTAGTTCCTTTGAAATCAGTATGCGGGCTATTGTTGAAACTGATGTATCTGTTTTGCTTCTCCACTACTATATAACAAGGAAGTTAATAGTCACTCTGGATATGACTGGTACAAGCTCAGGAAGAAAATGTGTAGACATAAATGCCACAGATGAGAAGAACAATTAAATTTTGGGCAATACTTTCTCTAGCCATTTGAATTAAGGATTTGAGATTAACTTGTTTATGGAGAATTGGGTAAAGGAACCGTTATAGTCATAAAATATTGATAGACGAGTCTTAACCCTTTAATGGAAACCTGGGGAGATATTCACCCGACTGAATCTGGCAATGACGTAGTACCCCCCCAAGGGGTTGGGGGAGGGACTCCAGTGGCTCAGTACCTTCAGTGCCTTATCTGACTTGATGGGTGAAGGGTGTGTGGTCCCGCGCTCTCGGCTGGTTTTTTGGCTAGAACGCATTTCGGGAGAATTTCTCCCAGGGTTACTGTTCCCGTATGTTGTACATACGGGTGGAATTTTCCCAGTGTTACTATTATTGTATTATTTTGTAAGCCCTTGCCTAATATTTTTTTTACTTTTCATGCAAGATTTAGTGAATAAAAGTGAGAGAAATATAAATAAAAAGGCATACACAGATGAAGAACTGTCTGAACTTATGAACACAACTGGGGCTCTCTCAGAAATTCATGCTCGGGAAGGCCCTAATCACCCCATGGGCCACGTCACGGCTGGATTTACCCTTGCCCCGATCCTTGCAGTCCTTGATCACCACTGTCTGCAATGTACCATCACCAGGCAGTGCTGCAGGATCACCAGGGACATCTTTCTCAGCCAGCAGCGGTGCATTGGTGCGCTGTTGTGAGTGCCCGGTCAAGTCCGATAGGAAGACGCGTCACAGATGGCATCTGTATCCAGTCTGTGGTGACTGTATCTAACAGGTGAGTGTATATTTAGTACTGTATGTGTTTCATTGATGTACTTTGAGTCATTTGAAGCATAATTTGCCATACTGCAAGTGTTGAATAGAAAAAAATTAATTTGGTATGTACTGAAAAATTTACCATTTTTTGTCTGTCTCCCATACAGATTGTATACGAGCTGGGGAGATGGGATTCAGCCAGTACGTAGTCCCATGACAGTAGAGAGTTCTACACCAACAAAAAACAAAATTCGGAAATCATTTTTTTTTGGTCAATTTAATTAGTAAAGTACTCCAAGAAAAGTCTATTTTTTTCTGTATTTTTAAAAAAAAAAATAAAAATATGATTTACAGGAGGATTTCATTTATAATAGCCTCAATAAGAGAGAAGGAGTTATATTTCATTCGTATGTGTTCCAAATAACAAAATTTTCAGGATAAGTATTTTATTTTAATTATTTAATTACCGGGTGAAATTCACCCAGGGTTACCTTTCATGTTACGGAAATGGAGGGTTACCGTTGTAGGGGTTACTCATGTTTGCCTGAGGAAGAGAGAAAAGTTTGAATGTGTAGCTTTTATAACATCATGTTATGAATATCCCAAGGAATCCGATATAAAATCTGGATACAGAGCTTAGAGAAACAAGATGGTGAACCAGAAGCTATATATTTTCCTAATTTAAGGATACAGCCTACTACTAAAGGAGCTTTTAACAGTATGTATAAGGAGCTCACCTGAAAGCTGTAATCTGATGTGATCTTGATGCTGATCTACTTACATCATGGCTTGTGCATTATGGCTGGAACAAAAACACTAACAAAAACAAACAGGAACCGAAAGCTATTTATCAGATGGATCACCAATATCAGTGCTAAGAATTATCAACAGCTTTTTATCAGATGGATCACCTCTACCAGTGCTCAAAATTATGAACAGCTTTTCATCAGATGGATCACCTATATAAGTGCTGAAAATTATCAACAGCTTTTTATCAGATGAATCACCTTTATCAGTGCTCAAAAATACGAAGAGCTTTTTATCAAATGGATCACCTCTATCAGTGCTAGAAAATTATTAACAGCTTTTTATCAGGTGGATCACCTCTATCAGTGCTGAAAATTATGAACAGCTTTTTATCAGATGGATCACCTCTATCAGTGCTAAAAAATATCAACAACTTTTTATTAGATGGATCACCTCTACCAGTGCTCAAAATTATGAACAGTTTTTTATCAGATGGATCACCTCTATCAATGCTAAAAGTCATCAACAGCTATTTATCAGGAGGATCACCTCTATCAGTGCTCAAAATTATGAACAGCTTTTTATCAGATGGATCACCTGTATCAGTGCTAAAAATTGTCAACAGCTTTTTATCAGGTGGATCACCTCTATCAGTGCTAAAAGTCATCAACAACTTTTTATCAGGAGGATCAACTCTATCAGTACTCAAAAATATGAACAGCTTTTTATCAGGTGGATCACCTCTATCAGTGCTAAAATTCATCAACAGCTTTTATCAGGAGGATAACCTCTATCAGTGCTCAAACTTATAAACAGTTTTTTTTCCTATGGATCACCTCTATCAGTGCTCAAAATTATGAACAGCTTTTTATCAGAAGGATCACCTCTACCAGTGCTCAAAATTATGAACAACTTTTTATCAGAGGGATCACCTCTATCAGAGCTAAAAATTATCAACAACTCTTAATCAGATGGATCACCCCTATCAGTGCTCAAAATTATGAACGGCTTCTTATCAGATGGATCACCTCTATCAGTGCCAAAAATTATCAAAAACTTTCTATCAGATGGATCACCTCAATCAGTGCTCAAAATTATGAACAGCTTTTTATCAAATGAATCACCTCTATCAGTGCTCAATATTATGAACAGCTTCTTATCAAATGGATACCCTCTACCAGTGCTAAAAACTATGAACAACTTTTTATCAGATGGATCACCTCTATCACCTCTCTCCGTGCTAAAAATAATCAACAGCTTTTTATCAGATAGATCACCTCTATCAGTGCTAAAAATTATGAACAACTTTTTATCAGGTGGATCACCTCTATCACCTTTATCAGTGCCAAATATTATCAACACCTTTTCATCAGATGGATCACCTCTATCAGTGCCAAAAATTATCAACAGCTTTTTATCAGATGGGTCACCTGTATAAGTGCTCAAAATTATCAGCTTCTTTTTATCAGATGGATCACCTTTATCACCTCTATCAGTGCTAAAAATTATCAACAGCTTTTTATCATATGGATCACCTCTATCTGTGCCAAAAATTATCAACACCTTTTTATCAGATGGATGACCTCTATCAGTGCCAAAAATTATCAACAGCTTTTTATCAGATGAATCACCTCTATCAGTGCTCAAAATTATGAACACCTTTTTATCAGATGGATCACCTCTATCAGTGCCAAAAATTATCAACAACATTTTATCAGATGGATCACCTCTATCAGTGTCATAAAATTATCAACAGGTTTTTATCACATAGATCACCTTTATCAGTACTCAAAATTATGAATAGCTTTTTATCAGATGGAAAACCTCTATCAGTTCTAAAAATTATGAACAGCTTTTTATCAGACGGATCACCTCTATCACCTCTATCAGTGCCAAAACATTATCAACAGCTTTCTATCAGATAGATCACCTGTATATGTGCCAAAATTTATCAACAACTTTTTATCAGATGGATCACTTCATCAGTGCTAAAAATTATGAACAACTTTTTATCAGGTGGATCACCTCTATCAGTGCCAATTATTATCAACACCTTTTTATCAGATAGATCTCCTCTCTCAGTGCCAAAAGTTATCAACAGTTTTTTTATCAGGTGGATCACCTCTATCAGTGCTCAAAATTATGAACAGCTCTTCATCAGATGGATCACCTCTATCAGTGCTCAAAATTATGAACAGTTTTTTATCAGATGGATCACCTCTTTCAGTGCTAAAAATTATCAACAGCTTTTTATCATGTGGATCGCCTCTATCAGTGGCAAAAATTATGAACAGCTTTTTACAAGATGCATCACCTCTATCAGCGCCAAAAATAATCAACAGCATTTTATCAGATGGATCAACTCCATCAGTGCTAAATATTATGAAGAGCTTTTTATTAGATTGATCACCTCTTATCAGTGCCAAAAAATGATCAATGGCTTTGTATCCGATGGATCAACTCTATCAATGCCAAATATTATCAACACCTTTTTATCAGATGGATCACCTCTATCAGTGCCCAAAATTATGAACAGCTTTTTATCAGGAGGATCACCTCTATCAGTGCTAAAATTTACGAACAACATTTTATCAGATGGATCAATTCCATCATTATCAAAAATTATCAATAGCTTTTTATTAGATGGATCAAATCTTTCAGTGCTAAATAATTATCAACACTTTTTTATCAGATGGATCACCTCTATTAGTATAAAAAATTATCATATATTCAAACGCAATTTGTAGCTGTTCCAGTGCTTGTATTTCATGTCGTATGTCTTGTGCTTCCGTGTAAAGAGAGAATGTTATAATAATCGCACAATATCTTTTTCCAGGGAGGAAAAATATGATGAATATGTACAAGGCGATGATGATACAAACAGACTAGATGTGGATTCATCATATAGTGACGATGTATAAATTATTTGAAGTATCCTCACATATTCATGATATTCTCTCAATAATTTTCAATAGATCAAATGTATTTAAATTGATTTTAACCATTGTTCAATGTAATGTTTATAAGTACCCCTGACCACATGAGAGATTTTCCTAAATATTGGTCATGTATTTGACCAATATTCTTTTTATATTATCTCATCATATCTATAATAGCTTAACAAAAATGAAAACTTTATAATTTGGAGTCTCCAGCTATATTCATTGG
>NC_090740.1:49891660-49894160 GCF_036898095.1 Palaemon carinicauda
AAAAAAAAACAGTAGGAAGAGTGTACCTTCAAGCAAGAGAACTCGTCCCCAAGACAGTGGAATGCTATGGCACTACACAAGATTACAGAACACTCTTTTTTTTTAGTGAACTTCTAGATGAGCTGCTTACCATGAGTTTCTTCAACCGTTACCAAGAGACAAGTAGCAACTGGGCAATTACAGTTCAGTAGTTAACCCGTTCAGCGAAGAATTGTTTGGTATGAAGCCAGAATTCAATAAAGACGTAGCCTGGAAACTCTAAATTGAAGCTGTTAGATAAACATAACTCAATTGATATTCCATGAATTTTGGGCCGAAATCATTCATGCGAGGCTCTCGTTGTAAACAATATTTCTTCCTTCCATTTCCTGATAAGAATATCCTCAAGAATTTCAAGTTTAAAGAAGAATATCATATAGAAAATCTTTATATCAATTTTGTTTTGCATAAGAATCTTTTGATACTTGTACGTAAAATGCAAGAAAGTCAATTACATTTTCCTGCGGTTGATAAATTGAACTATTTCCCACAATTTAATCTCTTCTTTTATTTTGTAGTAGATAAGGAGTGAACAATAATTACGGAAATTATAATCACTCTAATCCTTAGTAAGGTAAATACATTCATAAAGAGGAATACATAAAAAATATCTATAGCATTTAATTTCAACCTTTCTATTAAACGTTCATAATTATTTTAGAATTAATGATTTCATGGAGAGCAATTGCAACGTCCTTCCATATCGTCTTACCCATGATTAATTTTATTTTCTTATTTGTATATAAAAAGGAATTTTTTTTAATGATGCCTTACTCAGAAAAATTGTTATGGCAAATATACAAGCGATAATTGTAAAAAGATGCTAGCAACATTTTAATGTTTTCATAACATTATCATGACTGCTTTTATAGTTTATATATCAAATATAGGTTATAATGTTGTTAAAACTTTTAGAGTATTTTTTTCATTGTTTTCATTACTTCTTATATTGTTTATTCATTTCCTTGTTTCCTTTCCTAACTAGGCTATTTTTCCCTCTTGGAGCCATTGGGATTACAGCATCTTGCTTTTCCAACTAGGGGTGTAGCTTGGCTAATAATAATAATAATAATAATAATAATAATAATAATAATAATAATAATAGAGAAAAAATTATTTTATGGACGTTTTCAAATTATCTACAACAAAATCAATTACACTCATTTAAACTCCTTCCGTTATTTCCAACTAGTTCTATTTCATATGAATATTTGTATATCTTTCGAAATGTATTATAAGTTTAAAGGCCGTTCATGAATGGCAGAGGAAAGAAATAGTGACATTGCCTTATCAAGCAAGACAATGCACTAAAGACTGACCATATTACATATGATCAGCGCCCAAGCCCTCTCTCCACTCAAGCTAGGACCAAGGAAGGCCAGACAATGGCTGCTGATGACTCAGCAGATACCTATAGGCTCCCCCAAACCCAGCATCCTTAGCTCACAAGGATGATGAGGTTGTAGCGACTAAAGGAACTAATGAGTTTAAGCGGGATTCGAGTACCAGTCTGGCAATCACCAGGCAAGTACGCTACCACCAGGCCACCAAATTCAGAGAATCAAAATAAATAGATTTCAATAAACTTATGTTGTTGTTACTATTATTATTATTTCTATTATTATTATTATTACTATTAATATTATTATCAATAATAATGATAATATTATTATTATTATTATTATTATTATTATTATTATTATTATTATTATTATTATTATTATTATTATTATTATTATTATTATTACTATTATTATTTTTATTCATTGCTAAACTACAACCCTAGATTGAAAAGCAGGATGCTATAAGCCCAGGTGCTCCAACAGGGAAAATAACCCAGTGAATAAAGGAAGCAAGAAAAAATAAACATTTTAAGAATAGTAATATCAAGATAATTAGATCCTTTATAAATCATGAAAAACATTTACAAGACAAGAAGAAGAGAAATAAGATAGAATAGTGTGCTTGAGTGAACCCTCAAGCAAAAGAACTCTAATCTAAGACAGTGTTAGACCATGGTACAGAGACTATGGCACTACGAAAGAATAGAGAACAATGGTTTGATTTTGGAGTGTCCTTCTCCTAGAAGAGCTGCTTACCAGAGTTAAAGTGTAATTCACCCTTATCAGAAGGAAAATAGCCCATGAAAAATTACAATGCAGTAGTTAGCCCCTTGAGAGAAGAAAAACCGTTTGGTAATCTCAGCGTTGTCAGGTTTATGAGGACAGAGTTGAATATGTAAAGAATAGGCCAGACTATTCGGGGTATGTATAGGCAAAAAAAAAAAAAAAAAAAAAGGAATCATAATCAGAGAGAATGATCCAATGTAGTAGTGTCTGGCCAGTTAAATTACCACATAACTCTCTAGCGGTAGTACCTCAATGGGTGGCCGGTGCCCTGTCCAACCTATCAAATCACATCATTCAATGGGGTCCTACAGAATATTTTGATAAATTGAACA
>NC_090740.1:49899160-49906660 GCF_036898095.1 Palaemon carinicauda
AAAAATCCCTCATCTCTTAATCTGAATAATTTAAGCTTATAATTAAAAACTTGAATGAATATTGGAACTCATATATTAAGCGTACTTTCGCAAATAACTCATCAAAACATATATTTGAAATCAACATTTCAATTTATCAAGGACTCCCTCTGTTATACTAAGCCGATTATATTTGTAAAGAAATTCAAGTGATCACTGTTCAATTAACTATAACAGCGGATTATGGTATGATTTCATGAAAATTATATGTTTTTATCATAAGGATTACTAGATTTTGATAGGTTGTAGCTTAGGGTATTATTCTGCAAAAAAAAAAAAAAAAAAAAAAAAATATTCTAAAGAAGAATATATGAAATATCTCTTTTATTGTTGTTAATGTTTTTGAAATATTTAATTTTAGTTGTTCATTACTTCTTATGTTGTTTGTTTATTTTCTTATATACTTTCTTAACTAAGATGTTTTTCCCTGTTGGAGCCCTCGAGCCTATAGCATCTTGATTTTTCCCACTAGGTTAGTATCTTATACAGTAATAATTGTAATGATAATAATAAAATGCTACTTGATAATAGTAACAATCAGAGCACACCAAAATCTACTCAGTTGTTTTTCGTCAAATATTTTTTTTTTTTTTTTCATTATAAATTCTATAAATCCGTAAGAGATTTTTTTGCAAAGTATTTCAAAGAGTTTAATTTAGATATACTATCTGCACAGGAGTCCGTGATTTTGGTTCAGTTCCTAAAGGTGTATCTATATCCTTATAACATATTTTTAATTCAGTCTGTTAGAAGGATTAGGTGACATTCAATAACAAAACATTACGAATTAGGGTTGTGGTGACCGATGTTGCAACATCCCTGCCTGGTGAACGCCACACTGAGGCTCGAGTCCCGCTCTAACTCGTTAATTTCTTTGGTCACTGCAACCTCCCTATCCTTGTGAGCTAAGGATGGAGGCTTTACCGGAACCAATAGGTCTATCTGGTAAGTTATCAGCAGCCATCGCCTGGCCCTTCTTGGTCCTAGCTTGGGTGGATAGGGGGCTTGGCCGCTGGTCATATGTATATTGGTCAGTCTCTAGGGCATTGTCCTGCAGGATAGGGAAATGTCACTGTTCCTTGCCTCTGCCATTCATGAACTGCCTTTATAACTTTAAACATACAATGAAATCATTTACTTGGTGACTTTCTTGAAATGACAAAATGATCATAAATTAGAAGTAAAAACAAGTAGTATCAAATGTTTTTAAGTATAATTCAATTAGATTTAGAAGAAATCGGTAAAAACCTTTTATTTTTATTCTTCAAATAATTCTCATGACGATTTATATTGCATGAGAACGTGGTGGAGTTTGAAGGCTAAAAGTCAGGATATATATTTACACAGATTTTTTAAATTCAGAACATTAAGATTTTAACATAATTGTTGATATTTATATTTGTAATATTCTATAAAGAACGTTTATAGATTTTTTTTTTTTTAGAATTCTGTTTAAAATAATAAACAGAGAATAGATCTTTTTATAAATGTGCTGGCTCACTATCCCGTGCAAGTCCTATTCAAGTAGAACTTTGATATTCATTGAAAACATTTCTTAAAGCAATTTTGATTATTGGCTTATGACTTTGATTAGAGCTTCACCGAATAAGGAAAAGACACTTCAATATAAAGGATATAGCAATAAAACTTCTGGCAGAAAATCGTAATGTATATGAGGAAACTTAGATATTTAGAAATTATCAAAGAAATAATTTGGCAAATAACTTTGTAGACGAAAACAATTCTACACTGAGGGTCCACAAGACAATAGGATTCACCAAATCCACGCTAGACAATGTAACTCCATTAAAAGCTTCATCGGATGCTCAGTGCAGTTGAAGGTGAAATGCCCTTTCATTCTCATCTCAATAATTTTTATCGGAAATTCTCCGTAAAAATATAGTTTTGAGCTGTATTTCAGTAAAATACAGGCGACCGTAATTTTCCCTACTTTCTTTTTATATTTTAAGGGTTGGTAACCGCAATATCCCTCCTTTACGTCAATATATCCGTTTTTACAAATGTAATAATCCTGGAATAAATGTCGGCAGGCCTTTACCGTCTTTTAATGCAAATTTTTAACAGCGAAGCAATAAAAAATGCAATTGTTCACGATTCCTAGCACTTTCCTGGGTTTTTTTTTTTTTTTTTTTTTTTTTTTTTTTTTTTTTTTTTTTTTTTTTGTTGGTGGGGTCTGAGATTTAATGCTGATACCTGCAGTCTGGTATAGCCCACTTTCCTTTGTAATTGCTTTAACGTTTTTGTATGTGTATGTATGTACGTATGTATGTATGTATGTGTTATTATTATTATTATTATTATTATTATTATTATTATTATTATTATTATTATTATCAAGTGAATTGCCCGGTCCCACTGCTTTGTTTGGGTTAAAGTCGGATCCTCAGAGCCATTACCAGATTCCCGAAGTTTAGCTTAAATCTTGCTATTAAAATATCTTAAACAAAACATGTAAAATCCATGAAATCGGATTCCGTGTTCCTTGGATTTACTCCCAGTTAATTAATGTATAACGCAACTTTAAAAAAAAAAAAAAAAAAAAAAAAAAAATATATATATATATGTATATATATATATATATATATATATATATATATATATATATATATATATATATATATATATATATATATATATATATATATATATATATATATATGTTTTGTTTTATTTCCTAAGGCTTTAAGAGATGAGCTTAAAATTTAAAAAAAAAGTAAAATAATTTAAAGATAGGTATTCCACGACCACAAATACTTTTTGCTCAAACATATCACTCATAATCTGCATGTGTCTTTTTACTTGTGTACTATAGCAATTAAGTTTAACTGTTTGTGCTTAATGCTTCATATTCATGTAAGCTGAATTTCAAAATTAGTTTTTCATTAAAAATTAGGTCTGAGAATACTTCATAACTCACATACACCGAAGAAATTGAGAAATAGCTTTTGGCATTTAATACACTTTTATAATAGAAAATTAGATAATTTATATTTCCGTCTATAATTTAAATCATTCTCTAAAGTCTTCAGTAAATGTTATGTCCAGATTAGAATTAAATAAATCATATTACATATTCACAAAAATTATTAATTTTATTATATAATGTTAAGATATTAATTAATTTTGGGGGGTGGTGTTATCAAGAAAGAGAGATCATGTAATAGTGAGCGTTTTTTTTTTTTTTTTTTTATTAATCTATAATTCATACTAATTTTTTGCATGATCTCTTGAAGTAATAGAAAATGAAATAAAATATACGTGGTAGTTTACGTGTCCTAGAATATCCATTAAATGATAGTGTACCTAAATAACATTGAATCCAATTTCATCCTTTTATTTTAACTTACGTTTTATTTTGATTATTTTGATCCTGAGATCTATCCCAAGCAAATAAGTAATATTCACAAGACCTCTTACATTTTTTCTCCTAATTCCTCTTTCAAATTAGTTCTACACTTAAAAATTTACCGTAAAAACGTTAAAATCCTAGAATAAATGTTGCCAGGCATTTACCTTTTTAAAAGCGGATATATTAAATTCACCAAACTGTAAAAGACAATAAAGTATGCTAAATATCGGTCGCCTGTATCTTACTAAAATACGTCTAAAAACAGTATATTTTTTAGGAGAATTTCCGGAATTTTTATTTTGTTTATTTATTTGTTATTTTTTTTTTTCTTTACGTAAGAGCACGTCTGGTACAATGCATAATCCAAGGAAAAAACAACAACAAAACAATAAGCAATCCCCTCATCGTTATAACATTATGCCAAAGCGGAACCACAGAATGGTATATCTTCAACAGCACGATCCCAAGAGAGAAGATTATTAATTGGATCGACGAGTTTTATCCTCTCGTGCATTTCCGCAGCTTTGCTCGGGATAATAGAGAGTGTATTTTCTTTTCAAGTGCAACATTTCCGAATCGTATATTCATTTCCGTCCGGCTAATCTGCATAAACTCGGTTCCCTTGTTTACGTGTTTTGGTGGAAAAATTAAAGCATTAGTCTTTGAATTAATGATGAAAAGGATATGTTTTTCAGTGCACAGGAAGATTATAAACATATGCAAGTGCAAGGACATGTCTAAGGCCTTTGTACTGCAGTGGACTGGTATATATATATATATATATATATATATATATATATATATATATATATATATATATATATATATATATATATATATATATATATATATATATAGGAATTGTTCATCAACATTTATATATATATATATATATATATATATATATATATATATATATATATATATATATATATATATATATATATATATATATATATATATATATATAATACATAGGAATTGTTCATCAATATTTTATTAGTAATTCAATATATATCAGGTCATCATTCATTAACCTATTCAACAATGAATTCAAATACCTATTGCAGTAGTTAATAAAATGATGGAAGATAATGATGGCAATTCATAATACCGTGATTGAGAGCATGACCATAATATTGAATTGATAATTTATATTTGCCTTATTAATTCATTAGATCAAATCCCTTTCTAGTACAAGAAAATATTTCTATTGATAAAGGAATAAGAATTTCTAAAATCCATCGATTAAACCTTTGATAACGACACCATTGACTCCTCTGTTTTACCAGTCCTCTCGATCACAAAGCTTGTCCAGAATTCACTATATTTCTTTGTCAGGATTTAATTTTTTTACTAATAAAAATCAAATTCTATATAAAAGGAGATTTTTCCTGAAGCCTATGCTACTAAAATTAAGCCATATATCCTTAATTGTTGATCAATATTTTGGTCTCTTACCATACTTACTGGAAATAGATAACAAGTAATTTTCTTTAAAACTTTTTGAACCGAAAAAAGTAATGGATTTTGGTTTTCTGGTATCCTCATGCCGGAAGAAATTCAATAGAGGCTCATTACTGGAGGAATTTAACGAGATTTAGCAAACTTGCCGTTATCAGTTGAACGAGTCTCTCCAAACCGTAATTCTATTTTACCAAATTCCTCGGTTTCAGATAATTCATGCAAATTGATCGTTTCCCGGACGAAAAATTCCTTGATTCGTTCGAAACTGATACATGGGGAATTATCGAAAATTATCTTTTTCTCATCAACATCACGATTTTGTCCAGGAGAGCATTTCTCTCATAAGCTTCTTTATGATATCTTTATGTCAAAAAGGAAATATAACTTTTTATCTAATAGTCTCTCTCTCTCTCTCTCTCTCTCTCTCTCTCTCTCTCTCTCTCTCTCTCTCTCTCTCTCTCTCTCTCTCTCTCTCTCTCTCTCTTTATCAGAAAATATTAGTATGCAAATTCAGTGGTAAGTAGATATGAAATCTAGAAGTAATATATACATATATATATATATATATATATATATATATATATATATATATATATATATGTATATATATATATATATATATATATATATATATATATATATATATATATATATATATATATATATATATATATATATATATATATATATATATATATATACACTGTATATATATATATATATATATATATATATATACATATATATATATATATATATATATATATATATATATATATATATATATATATATATATATATATATGATAAATTTTGCAAATTTTTACGTGTTTTTCATATTCAAATAAGCCATATATATTTTTGATATATTAATGTCTGGATTCTCTTAACAACCTCGGGATCACAGACCCAGGCGAAATCTCACAAAGACAAGAGCTTGGCTCCGGCCGGGAATCGAACCCTGGTCGGCAAGCTTATATAGACAGTGACTAACCCACTTGGCCACGAACAAAGATATCTTTGTTCGTGGCCAAGTGGGTTAGTCACTGTCTATATAAGCTTGCCGACCAGGGTTCGATTCCCGGCCGGAGCCAAGCTCTTGTCTTTGTGAGATTTCGCCTGGGTCTGTGATCCCGAGGTTGTTAAGAGAATCCAGACATTAATATATCAAAAATATATATGGCTTATTTGAATATATATATATATATATATATATATATATATATATATATATATATATATATATATATATATATATATATATATATATATCCATCCATATACCAAGGCACTTCCCCCAATTTTGGGGGGTAGCCGACATCAACAAGAAACAAAACAAAAAAGGTGACCTCTACTCCCTACGTTCCTCCAGCCTTACCAGGGACTCAGCCGAGTTAAGCTGGTACTGCTAGGGTGCCACAGCCCAACCTCCCACATTTTCCACCAAAGATGAAGCTTCATACTGCTGAGTTCCCTACTGCTGCTACCTCCGCGGTCATCTAAGGCACCGGAGGAAGCAGCAGGGCCTACTGGAACTGCGTCACAATCGCTCGCCATTCATTCCTATTTCTAGCACGCTCTCTTGCCTCTCTCACATCTATCCTCCTATCACCCAGAGCTTTCTTCACACCATCACTCCACCCAAACCTTGGCCTTCCTCATATACTTCTCCCATCAACTCTTGCATTCATCACCTTCTTTAGCAGACAGCCATTTTCTATTCTATCAACATGGCCAAACCACCTCAACACATTCATATCCATTCTAGCTGCTAACGCATTTCTTACACCCGTTCTGACCCTCACCACTTCGTTCCTAACCCTATCTACTTGAGATACACCAGTCATACTCCTTAGACACTTCATCTCAAACACATTCAATTTTTGTCTCTCAATCACTTTCATTCCCTACAACTCCGATCCATACATCACAGTTGGTACAATCACTTTCTCATATATAACTCTCTTTACATTCATGCCCAACCCTCTATTTTTTACTACTCCCTTAACTGCCCCCAACACTTTGCAACCTTCATTGACTCTCTGACGTACATCTGCTTCCACTCCACCATTTGCTGCAACAACAGACCCCAAGTACTTAAACTGATCCACCTCCTCAAGTAACTCTCCATTCAACATGACATTCAACCTTGCACCACCTTCCCTTCTCGTACCTCTCATAACCTTACTCTTACCCACATTAACTCTCAACTTCCTTCTCTCACACACCCTTCCAAATTCTGTCACTAGTCGGTCAAGCTTCTCTTCTGTGTCTGCTACCAGTACAGTATCATCTGCAAACAACAACTGATTTACCTCCCATTCATGATCATTCTCGCCTACCAGTTTTAATCCTTGTCCAAGCACTCGAGCATTCACCTCTCTCACCACTCCATCAACATACAAGTTAAACAACCACGGCGACATCACACATCCCTGTCTCAGCCCCACTCTCACCGGAAACCAATCGCTCACTTCATTTCCTACTTTAACACATGCCTTACTACCTTTGTAGAAACTTTTCACTGCTTGCAACAACCTTCCACCAACTCCATATAAGCTCATCACATTCCACATTGCTTCCCTATCAACTCTATCATATGCTTTCTCCAGATCCATAAATGC